>NW_007245739.1:309256-363426 GCF_000164805.1 Carlito syrichta
CGCAAAGGAGCGCTGCAAGCCCCTGAAGCTGCGGGGTCGCAACGCAGGGCAGTGGGCGGAGGAACCCCCTTTCTGGATGCGCATCCTTCTCTGTGTGTGTCTTTGAGGTGTTTATTTTACTGCTGAGCCATCGGCGTTGCAAGGCCTTGGGGGCGGGCAGGACAGGCCGGGGACTCCAGCAGGGAACAAGGCCGGCGCGGGAGCCCGGTCCACCAAGCCGCGACGGGCTCCACGCCCATTGGACTCCATTGGTGTCCATCATCTCGCCTCTGCAAATGGGCTGAGAGCTCTTGGCCCGCCTCCAAAAGAAAGAGGAACCCCGAAGGACTTTGTTGGGGCACATGCTGAGTCCTCTGGGGTTTCAGTAGAGGCTGACTCCAGGAGGAGATGCTGCAGATGAGGAGGGCGGAGTATAAATGGCGCCATAACTTTCATACCCCTGCCAAGGGACACTATACCCCGAGGATTATAGAAGGCCCTGGAATATTCCTACCACTATGGAAAGACACTATACCCCAAGGATTATGGGTGGCTCCAGGACTTTCCTACCACTACCAAGGGGCACTGTACCCCCAGGGATTATAGATGGCTCCGGAACATTCCTACCACTACGGACAGACACTGTACCCCAAGGATTATAGGTGGCCCCAGGACTTCTCCTATTACTGCCAATGGGCACTGTACCCCAAGGACTGGCTGCTTCCCACATGTAAATGTGCCCTTGATTTTGAAAAGTAAATGACCAATTATTCGCTCCTGTTAGAACATTAAGACTGAACGAAATGTCCAATAAACCCATCTTTAAACTGTTGAGGGTAAATGAGGTAACAGGCCAAGAAAACATAAACATTCAAACTCTCCAGATGCTGGAAGTTGGTGAGGAGACCGTGGTTGGTAAGCAGGACCCCTTTCGTGCTGTTCTCCAATTGTCTCCTCCCACTTTCTTACTAAACTCCTTCCCTTTGAAAACTTGGGGTTCCAAGTCACTGGAACAGTATTTCCTAACTTTTTTGTTCAAACTTATGCCTCCTTTTGAAAATTATAATATTTCATTTTGCCTGTTGTCTCCAGTCAAGGACATTTTGTAACATACAAATTAACACCCTGTTCTCAGACTCAACCAGCATGGAATCCAGGGAAGTCTTTTCACTACAATTAAACAAGAAACAGCTAGGTGCAGTTACTCTTGCTTCTAATCCCAGCACTTTGGGAGGTGGAGGCGAAAGGATTGCCTGGACCCAGGGGTTCGAAACCAGCCTGGACAACTTGGTGAGACCTCATCTCTACGATAAATAAAAAAAATTAGCCAAGCATAGTGGCACATGCTTGTAGTTCCAGCTACTTGAAAGGCTGAGGTGGAAGGATTACCTGAGCCCAGCAGGTCAAGGCTGCAGTAGTCATGAGTGTGCCACTTCACCCCAGCCTGTGCAACACAGTGAGATCTGACTCAAAAATATAAATACATAAAAAATTTAAAAATTTAAAAAATGAGAAACAGGGCTTTTGAGATCTGGTAAGTTCCACATTTTCAGGATTTGACCTCGAAGACCTGCAGGCATCGCTGAGTGCTCCCAGTTTACTTGAGATAAGAACTTCTTGTCCAGTAAATGCAAGCATTTCTTTGCTTTTATATTTATAATTTTGGATGTAGTGGTTCCCCTTTCCTCTCGTGTAAAGTTTTAAAATGTATCTATATATTTTGAAGGTTAGGATGGCAGGAGCAAATGCACCCAAGAGATGGGCTGATACAGAAGACTGCTGAGAGGGCAGGAACAGGGCAGTGCCCTGCATATACCTGGGCAGAAAGGAACTGAGAGGTCAAGGAGCAGAAAGGGCAAGGAAAGGGCTGACTCTCCATCCTTGCCACAAGCTCACCCAGGCTCAGACTTCAACCTTAGTCACCTGACCATGATTTCCTCTACAGGTTCAAGTGCACTACGAGCAGCCGTAAGCCAAAGGATTTGGTAGTGTTTCCTTCTAGTTTCAAAGCTCCAGCAAGGCTTCAGGGGATGCAGACCTTTAAGTTAGGACTTTAAGAAGTTTGTTCGTAAACTGTGTGAGATCAAAACAGTGCACTACCAACTTAGAAGGTTCAAGCCTTTGAAGTATGTACCACTTTGGGCTAACACTGATTGTCTTTTTTACAAAAATATTGGCTTCCAGATATTATCAAGTGGTACTCAATTTTGCCCTAATTGATTGATTCACTTCTGCCTTCATTAGTTTTCAGTCAATTAAATGTCAGTATTTTACTCATTTCATTTGTTTTTCTGCCAAAGTTCCTGCTATCTTAATCATATTACTACTCTCCTTTTTGATGTAAAATCTTATCCAGAATCACAATGTTGAAAGCAGACAAAAGCAGGGCTATCCTGATTAAACAGGGCAGCTTGTTGGGCATGGTGGCACCTGTCTGTATTTCCAGTATTTTGAGAAGTCAAAGCAGAAGGATAGCTTAAGGTCAGGAGTTCGAGACCAGCCTGGGCAAGATAGCAAGACCCGCCCCCCATCTATTCAAAAAACTAACCAGGTGTGGTGGTATGTGCCTGTAGTTCCAGCTATTCAGGAGGCTGAGGCAGGAGGATCACATGAACCTAGGAATTTGAGACTGCGATAAGCTATGAATGAGCCACTGCATTCCAGCCTAGGCAACAGAGGAAGACCATGTCTCTAATACAAAACAAAGTAAAACAAAACAAGTTAGGGGAGCTCCACCCATTCTGCCTTGCCTACTGCTGACACACACACACATACACACACACACACACACACACACACACACGTCCATGAGACACTTCTATAATTCAAATTTTCAAATGCTAATTTAAAAAGTAACCTTATATTGCTGGGCTCGGTGGGTAAGCCTGTAATCCCACGCTTTGGGAGGCCGAGGTGAGTGAATTGCCTGAACCCATGGGTTGAGACCCGCCTGGGCAACTTGGCGAGACCTCATCTCTACAATAAATCAAAAAATTAGCTGGGCGTGGTAGCGCTCGCCTGTAGTTCCAGCTACTTGGAAGGCTGAGGTGGAAGGATCTCCGGAGCCCAGCAGGTTGAAGCTGCGGTGGCCGGGAGCGTGCCACTGCACTCCAGTCTGGGTGACAGAGTGAGACTCCAACTCAAAAACAACAACAACAACAATAATAATAATAACCTCATAACTCAAATTTTAAAATGCTAATAAAAAAAGTTAAGTTCGCTTATTCTTGAAATTCTTGGCCTTTTTCCCTCCTATGTGCCAAATTGCAGGGCAGGCCTACTCAGCAACACCTATACCATCTTATTAATAATCAGAAATAGGGAAGAAGATTTCAATACCAAGTTAAAAGAAAGACAGCTCCCAAGCAGGACACTGAGCTCAGAACAAATACATTCCTCTGTAATTTTGCAGTTTGAAAACATCTATATAACCTCTATCTTTCTGGATCCTCACAGTGTATTTGTGTAGATGACTTATAACTCCATTTTTCTAGAGTAAGGAAACAGGATTTGCAATGTTACATGACCTCCCGGGGACCACCACATGGTGAGAGGCTACTTTACAGTGGAGCCAAGTCAAAGGAAAGTAAAGCTGACAAAGAGAATAAGCCTGCTGAAGCCCTCAAATCCAGCTGTTCAGAATAAGTTCTGCCCTGGGACTTTCCAGTCAAGAGGACCAATGAATTCCTTTAATATTTAACCAGTTGGGATCAGACATCAGAAAAAGGCCTATGTCACCATCTGACAGTGCCCTATGGGAGGGACAGTGAATGCCAACATCTATAGGGACAACTAGTTATTGTGTGTGGGTCCTAAAGAACATTCTTGGTACCATGAGGCCTGCTTACGTTTCTCCCATGTTTCCCTGCCTCCTCAGGCATTTATTTCATAAACTACCACCACCTAAAACCTGAGCAAGTCTCCAGTTCTCGTAGCCTAACAGAGGCCAGGGAACCTACTCCTCTTCATCACTCCTACTGTGCGACAAGGCCCAGCCCACTGTTCTCGATTCAGTGTTCTGCATTCCTGTAGCCTTTTCCCTATACTCATTTCAACAAGGAGGGAACTTCCCATAACACATGCTTCTTAATTTGTATTTCTTTCATTGCTAATGAGACTGAACACATACACCGAATGTATGTTGATTAGATGCTTTTGCTTTTCATTTTCTCTTTTGAGATTTGCATGTTTATGTTTGTCGCCCATTTAACTACCGGAAAAATCACAATTCATTTATATCAGTTA
Organism: Carlito syrichta; assembly: GCF_000164805.1. Classification (NCBI taxonomy): domain Eukaryota; kingdom Metazoa; phylum Chordata; class Mammalia; order Primates; family Tarsiidae; genus Carlito; species Carlito syrichta. The sequence continues at coordinate 313,481 of NW_007245739.1, forward strand.
TCCACGACACACAAGGGAAAGCAATAAATTCTATTAAAAACGCAAAACATCACAGTCAGTAAGGCTCTATGCTTTCAAAGAAAACTCACAAATGTATCTAGATGAATCATGTCAATTTCTTAAAAAATCCATATCTATACCTGCTTTGTGAAGTCATTTGAAATGTTGGCATTTACTAGACATTACCAGTCTGAACACATTAAAGCAAATCTTGGTCCAGCCTTTATCTGGTTTACAGCTTCCTTTGCCACACAGCAATAGCACAAAGAAAGAACAAATTATCCAGCCAGGAGTGAGAATGTTCTTTGAATATGCCTTAAAAAATAATGAAAATAGTATTAAAATAGTAATTAAACTAGTATTAACAGAATGAAAAGATAGGCTTGTTTATTGTTTTTTCTGAAGAACCATAATGTCATGCTACTAAATAGTTCTTTTACCTCTGTGATAATGAGTATATGTTGCAATGACAGAACATGGTAAAAATAAATTTTTTTAAACTTAGTTTTTAGAAAGTGACTTTTATTGTACTGAAATTAAAGGAGCTACGATATAAAGGAGAGGAGAAGAGGAACAAATACCCTTCTAGATGAGATTCTGTAAGGTCTATACAGTTGGGGCCAAAATAGAGAAGCTATTTTTCACAAGGTGTGACAATTAAGTTTGTGAAGTTGACACTGTGTGCTTATGTTGGCAGCACTGTACAAACAACTTGTTAAGCTGTCATAGTCTTGGGATGTCAGTGTCTCACAGCTATGTTCATGTCACTGTGTGGTGGTGTCTTGCTGAGTGGTGTTCATTATTGTTGCATGTTTTTATGTGCTGTTGAGAGAATGTCAGCACTTGAATTAGAGCAATGAACAAACATTAAATGTCTTGTTAAACTTAGCAACAGTGGAAGTGAAATCAAGGACATGTCAGCTCAAGTTTATGGTGATAAGGCCATGAAGAAAACGGCAGTGTACAAATAGATTCAACATTATTCTGAGGGGGGAGAAAGTGTCACTGATGAAGAGAGGTCAGGACAGCCAATCGCGAGCAGAACTGATGAAAATACTACAAATTTTCATCAAATTATGTGTCAAAATCGTCAACTGACAGTGAGAAGCATAGCAGACAAAATAAATATCAATAGACACCAGGAAAATCTTAATTGAAAATGTTGGCATGAGACAGGTGTGTGCAAAAATGGTCTCAACATCCTGCATCACAACAATGCCCTAGCTCACATAGCACTGTCTGTGAGGGAGTTTTTAGCCAGTAAACAAGTAACTGTATTGGAACACCCTCCCTATTCACCTGATCTGGCCCCCAGTGACTTTTTCCTTTACTGGAAGATAAAGGAATTATTGAAAGAAAGGCATTTTGAGGACATTCAGGACATCAAGGGTAGTACAACAACAGCTCTGACAGCCATTTCAGAAGTAGAGTTCCAAAATTGCTTTGATGGGTGGACGAGGCACTGGCATCAGTGCATAGCTACCCAAGGGGAGTACTTCAAAGGTGACCACAGTGATATTCAGCAATGAGGTGTGTAGCACTTTTTTCTAGGATGAGTTAGTGAACTTAATTGTCAGACCTCACATGTTCCTCTGTACATGGTCAGCACAAGACACTGTCAAGTTGACAGAGGTTAGCTTAAGTAAAGTCTTGCAATTATGGAAAATTAGATTTCAATTATGGAAGAGATGGCTCAAATGATCTCAAACAACACTGGTATTCTATGCCAACCCTTGTTTTCTTTCTTCCCTTCCCAACCCTCCCTAAGAGGTTTATCTCATTTAAATCTATGCATTTGCCGGACTCAGTGGCTCAGCCTGTAATCCTGCGCCTTTGGGAGGCTGAGGTGAGTGGATTGCCAGAGCCTGTGGGTCCGAGACCCGCCTGGGCTAGGCGAAACCTCATCTCTACAATAAATCAAAAAATCAGCCGGGCGTGGTAGTGCACGCCTGTAGTTCCAGCTACTTGGAAGGCTGAGACAGAAGGATCGCCGGAGCCCAGCAGATCGAGGCTGCGGTGGCTGAGAGCGGCCACGGCCCTCCAGTCTGGGCGACAGAGTGAGACTCCAACTCAAAAAATAAATAAATAAATAAAAAATAAATCTATGCATTTGAACTAAGTGGAAGGGAGGTGAGAGGAAGTGGTGATCTCTTATTCCTAGGAGTCTACAAGAACTTCCTGACTACCGGGGTGGTCGGGAATGCTGACCTTCCTGTCCCTAAGAAGCTATCTGGACCATAGGAGGGACTCTCGGTTTTACTTACAAAGATGTCCAAAGTATGAACAAATCATGTGTTTAGAGGGCCTGTGAAACAAAGAAATACTACCTATCAAGCTGCAGAGAAGGCAAACAGTTTAGGCAGAAGAATTAAAAGGAGTAATATAAGCCTTTAATAAAAATTTAAGAGTAGTCTTATAGGTAGGTTTGTGGAAATATCTGAATTAAATGACCTCTGTGCTAAAACTACATTTTCATCACTCATCTGGTCTTACTTGGCTCCAAGGGTTATTCTGTAAGTTTTGTTCTTCCATTTAAGTTAAATGAGATTTCCATTTAGCTAGATAACTGATGGCAGCCACTGTCAGCAGCCTACCCGATAGCCATTCATGCTTTCTTCCTTACTAATTGATCTTGATTTTTTTTGTGGGTATACCTCAGTAAAATACCTAGATAAAATATACATCCTCCCTCATGCACTCAATTGCAGGTAACCATATTATTCTCTTCTGCTCATTCAGATATAAGTAGAAGTTGCTTGGTAGGAACATCCAGAAAAGCCTTTTTTCTTTTTTTTTTTTTCTGGTTGACTAGGGTTTATTTATTTATTTATTTATTTATTTATTTATTTATTTTTTATTTTTCATTAATCAGTATTTTTTATTATGGTTTTGTGGGGTACAGTTAAGGGTTAGGTGTACAATGACGTTTCATTCAGGCACCCTGTTGATAAGAGGTGTTTTCCCATCCCCCGACAGATATTTGCTACTGTTAATCCCATCCCCCTCCCCCCCATAGTTTCCCAGTACCGTCAGTCATTTTCTTCTAGTATTGCATTGGATGTTCAAGGTCCATTATATGAGTGAGAACATGTGATATTCGGATCTTTGTCAGAAAAGCCTTTTTAAAAAAGTAAAGAATCATCTGGAATCTACCTTTGTCCTTTTTTCTCTATTTCTTCCTGTAACACAGATAATTTGGAGATGCTGTAGGCATCTAATAAACATGAAGACAAAATTCACTCACTAGGGACGCTAGGATAGGCAGATGGAAAGAGCCTTGTCCCCAGTGACATCTTGGCACTGTCACACAAGCCCTGGACTGCCCACCTATAGATATCTTCATTTGTGAGGAAAATAAACACCTTCTTTGTTTAAGAAACCATAACCAGGCTTCTGCTACAGTCAACTAAAAAGAAAAATCCTCAAGGATATTATTACAGATAAAACCAAAAAGAGCTAAATCACTTCAAATATATGTTCTTGTTTTAAAGCTTTTTAAAGTGAATCCAAAAGGCATAGTATTTTTTCAGGACAATTTCTTCATCATTTTTTACTACCTTGTGTGAGAAAATGGCCTATTCTCTGCCCTGGCAGAAAACTATGTCTTATTGTTGATTGTGTTAGTTATCTATTATTGTATATCAATAATAACAAGCTCATGTAATTGTTTCATTATTTAATACCTCACTGATTGTTGGATTGAGACCCTTAGTGTTTTGCTGGCTGTTGTCTGGAAATGCCAATTCCTTGCCCTATTTTATTGGTTAAAAGCAAGCTACAGGTTCCTCCTATACTCAAAGAGGAAATTATGCAAGAGTAAAAATATCGGAAGGCAAGGATCATGGGGGCACCCTAAATTCTGACTGCCATATGACGTTTACTGCACATTGAAGGTATTTCTGTTATTATAATGACAGGATTTGGATAGTCTTATGTCCTTGAGGCAGAGAAGGAAAATTACAAGTAGATAAATAATTGGGAAGAAACTAGAAAAGGAGCGAGCCTCTAGAGACTACAAAAGTTTCGTTCTTCCTTGAGCTGAAAATGAGAATCTCTTCCAAATGAGGAGATATTAATGAGAAAATAATGATGACTGAAATTTTCACTGATGGAAAATGAGTCAGTGTCTGGTCACCAGAAGATCTGATGCCACACTCAGGAGAAAGATGGCAACTGATATCATGACCAAATAAGGAGACCAGGGCCCAATAACTGGATTTGGGTATTGATGAAGCAGATGATTAAAGGTAGAAAGAACCTTTACACACTAGAGAAGATATTATAAGCCCAACAGAATTCTAAAGTCAGGAATACTTTCAAGAGAGAAGCAAAGGAAGAGGAAGTCCTTATGGCTGGGGGTTCTTAGCAAGATCTGAGAGGGTCTGAGCAACTGCAAAGAAGCACTAAAGATCTAGTTGAATTTTTTGGGTCTCACACCAGAGATTCTAGAGAGAATCAAAGCACTAACCAACTGAGGTAGCAGGGCCAACCCAAATCTACCTTGGCAGAACTTTGAGAGTCTTTGGCTTATTTCCATTACCCAACTCCCAACTCAGCAGGCTAAGAGGAAGGAAAGAGACCAAGACTGAGTGCTAGATCCACCAAAGATGATAGAATTAAATTCAGGTTAAATTATTAAGAATTCTAGGGGTGTCTGTGTCTGTGGCATTGTCTTAGATTTGGTTCTTTCCTTGGTTTTCCAGTCCTGGTGGTAGACTGCTAAACTTTTATAGACTCTGTGTGAGTTTAGCAGTATGACAATTCCCATTTTAAAAGATGAAGATAGAAACCTCAAAGTAAAATGTATATTACTCATTTAATCTTTTGTAAATGCACTGCTAGATAAAACACCCAAACTATTGGGTGTTTTGATCATTTTTTTCTGTCCTTTTTTTTGGCAAATAGTACCTTATTAATAGATCTAATGAGTAAATGGAAGCAAAGAAATGCAGCAGAGAAACTTAAGATACGTGTTTAAAAAAGATTTCTGAATCACACTCGGAAATTCTGATACTCTAAGTCTTTAGAGGTAGATAGGCACATCTATCTATGGATGGATAGATGGATGGATGAATGAATGAATGGATGGAAGGATGGATGGGTAGCTATGTTGATAGATGGTAGAATAGACTGAGGTACAGCATAAGCTTCAGGGCAAATATTAGCTTACTTTGGGGGAAAAATCTTTGCTTTGTCATAGCTACACCTAGGACAAAGTGGATTTTCCTCATTAGCCAGAAAAAGTAGGAGAATTAGTGAACCTCGAAGGACCAGAAGTGAGAACTCGGCAGTATCATTATCAATTATGAATCCTAGAAGAACTATTAAAGATGATGCAGATAAAAGAGGACAGTCTGAAGTCAACTGTGGTTGCTAACATCTATCTCATTCCTTTACATTCTTTTTCTTAACCAATTAAGAGCTTGCGAATTACACACATGTAGATTAAAATATGGGTACTTACTGCAGGGAAAGCACTAGAATGGCCATTCTGTTTGTGACTTTTGAACTGTAAGTCCTCAGTTGGAAAAATAGAAACTGTACAATAAGGAATTAATAAATGTTAACTGTTTAGAGAGTACAAAGTCTAAAAAGAAAGATGGCCCGCAGATAGTAGGATTACAACAACTTGGACCCTTTAGAAAGAAAGTGAATGTGGGAATGGAGAGACAGATAACCAACATAAATTGGGTCTCCCCATTGACAAAGCCTGAAAACACAGAAAGACATGCTGGGAAATTCCAGGGCATGGAGCAGGCTAGCAAAGGGTGGGTATTGGATCTGCGGGGGCCAATGGAAGACTTCCAGGTCTGGCATGTTGAACCACAGCAGGTGTTCCCTGTGAGTCTAACTAACCACGTATCAGTTAGGAAATGTGATCACCTCCTAATTCACCCACTTGTTAAAGCAACAAATAATCTCATCACAATTTGTGTTTTGTATCCATGCAATGACAAAGAAAGAAAAGAAAAATAACAATCAAAAAAGCCAGTGCCATTTTGACTAATCTCTGTGTTGTATCAGTCAGGGTTCAATTGCAGACAGCAGAATTACTCAAGCTATTTAATCAGAAAAGGATTTATTGCAGGCTATTACATGGCTTCCATAATCATTGTGGAGGCTTAAAAAACACTCTAGATGGAACTTTCAGAAACAAATCCCAGAGCCTCAAAGCAGAACTTGGCCACTAATGAAGTTGCTTCTCTTGCCATGATTCAGGAACCATCTGCTAAACTGGGCAGCTGTTGCTACAATTGCTGGCTCCAGTACCCATTATGTATACTACAATCTGTCCCTGCAAAATGGATACCTCAAGAGCTGCCTCTCTCCTCATGGAACGCAATTCCAAATTCAAGTCTCCCTCCAGTGCCTCTGTTTGACAGAGCCTAAAGCACATTCAGGACCTAGGAGCAAGGAGTCTGGGAAATAAAGTATTTGCTTTCCAATCTCTGCTGTAGTGTGAGAAGTTCTGAAAAGAGTTTGGAAGAGACATTGAGTGAGCCAATCCCAATAGCCACCAAAAATGTTAAACCGTATTGAGGTTGAACAACTAAAAAATAAAATAACATAATTAAGAGAAGACCTCAAGTAATTTTGATTGTTGCTGTGAACAAAAGCATAATAATTGGAACATCAATTGTAGATTTAGATTATAAGTGGCATGGGACACTTGAGAGTGAGACGAATATTTAGCTTTGTGACATAAGCACATTGCCAAAAATCAAGTTATCATTTGGAATGTCTATCGGGGCTTTTTTCCTTTTGTTGGTTCAACACCTCTCCCTGCTGCTCACCTCCTGATAAGTGAATAGTCACATTACTCAGTCCCAGTCTGGGATGAACACAGAAACTCCACGCCTGGCCTCAGTAATAAGGCACATGACCACTGCCACGCCAGAGTCCTTGTCCAGGATTGTTCTGGCTGAAGCTAACAGGAAAACTTCTTTATTTTTCTTCTTTATATTCCCAATACTGTAAAAATGAGGTCCTATAGTTAATGGTCAAGTTCCCACTGTGATTTCACCCTTAATTAAAGCTTGGAACTACTTCCTTCCTACAATTTTCTTCACTTCTGTGAGGCATCCAACACCTTTACAATAAATTCTCTCTTTTGGACTAAGATAGTTTTCTTGAGTTGATAATCAATAGCTTTTAATTTTAGGAGCTATAATTAATCACAGTCTCAATTTTATAACCTATTCCACCATTCACCTGAAAGAAGGTAGTGTCTGTTGTGTCCTATAGGAAAATTATTTTTTTTTCTTTGCTTTTCCCACACGTTGTTTGAGGTTGACCTAAATTCCAATGAAGCCTAAGCCTGAACTACATTTCTGTTCAATCAACTTGATTTCAGTGATCTTCTAATACACTCAGTTTTGGACAAGGATTCTCTGAGAACAACTTCATTTGTAAAAAGCTTCATTGACAGGCAACTTCCTCAGGTTCCCCCCACCCCGCCCCAACTCTGGGAGATTTTCTGTCCTCTTAATAAATCCTGCTTCCTCAACTTTCCAAAAAAAGTTTCATTGACAACTGCTGCTGTTGTCATGTTTTCACTAGACAATCACCAGCTGTGCAGTCTGGTGAGTTTCAGATATTTCACTAGTAATGGGAAGAGACAAAGAAAAATTTTGTGAGACTAGCAAGGGAAGAGAACCTGTGGTACCATGGGGCAGGCTGTGTGTGGGGGGAGAGATTGGGGGGGGGAGAGAAAGAAAGAAGAGAAAAGTGAAAAGAGAGAGAGGAAGTAATAAAGAGAAAGAAAGAAAAGTAAGCTAGGGGAGAGAGAGAGAGAGAGAAAGAGAAAGAGAGAGAGAGAAGGTAAACAAACACTTTTCCTGCTAATCAGTAACACTCAAGTGTATTTCTTTTACTTGCCTTGAAGCTTCTTCAAAGCTTAGTTATACTGTATGTTTGAAAAGACAAAACCTTCTCCTGGAATTTTCTTTTCAAACAATACAGGACCAGATCAGAACAGCATTTAGAAATCTGGTGCTGGTACAAAATCATCACTCTCAAGGAAAGTTTAAATTAGGGGTGAATTCTTAGTATTGACATGTACTTTTCCAAGTACTCTGAACATTCAGGCTAGTATTCTAGTACTTTATGAGTAATTACATTACCTTTCAGGACATCATCAACAGGTACAGTGTGTAATGGACTTGAAGTTGCCATGAGTTTAATACTCACAGTTTTGACTTTTTGGATGTGACATGAATGTTTAGAGCTCACATAGTTTATAATTTTGCAGAAGTATAAATTAGAATAAAGTGAGAGAAGGAGCCACTTGATCTGTGAGTGGTCCTGTCTGCTGACTCAGAATTCACACCCCTGCCAGTTCTGTTGTTCTTTATCAATACAGTTACAGTCACTTTCTGAAGTGACAATATCTAAAAAAAAAAAAAAAAAGTCAAGTTGCATTTCCACAATTACATTAAGGATCTTGGAAGGACCACTCAAAGTCTAAAAGTTCATTTTATTGCATTTTATGGGAGAAAAAGTATACTCAAATGGTATTGAAGATTTGAACCTTGGGAAACAGTCTTGTAAAAGTCTGCTGTAATCTAAACATTGCTAGTTTTCCTTAAATTATTGAGGATCATATAATTCATGAGTCAGACCATATAACTTTTTAGTGAGTCCTATAAAATAGCTACTAATTCTGAAAATGAGACTTTTTTCATTTGTCTATTTTCTAAAAAGCCATGTTCTTTGCCAAATGGCAAACGAGTAAATGCTGATTAGGTAGTTGCGAGATCTAAAGATCTTTTCTCTTTATCTTGTTAGTTTTTGTGCAATATATTGTTTCTAACCTCTTCCTTATTTCATTCTCTCAACTCCCTTGGTTTCAGAAATATCACTCTCATTACTATATATATAACTTTATTAGGGGGCATTGGCTCACACAATTATAGGATGAAGTTCCACCATACGCCATCCACAAACTGGGCAATGAGAAAAGCCAGTCGCCTGGTTCAGTCCAAGTCTGAAAACCTCAAAACCAGGGAAGCAAACACTGTAGCCCTCTGTCTGAGACCAAAACCCTAAAAGGGAGGTCACTGATGCAAATCCCAGCGTCCAAAGGCAAAAGAATCAGGAGTTTGATGTCCAAGAGCAGGAGGAGAAGTTGCAAGGCGAACCACTGGGAAAGGGAGAGTAGAAGCGGGAGGAAACTCAGCAAGCTGCTTATCCCCCTTCTTCTGCCTGCTTTGTTACAGATATGCTGACAGCTGATTGGATGGTGCCCACCCACGTTCCTCTCTCAATCCACGGAGGTACTGTCAATCTCCTCTGAAAACATCTCCACAGATGCACCCAGAAACAATGCTTCACTGGTCACGTATGCATTCCTCAATCCAGTCAAGTTGACACCTACTATTATTACCTATTATACCTATCTTCTCCTGCCCTTGGACATTAGAAGTCCTGTTTTTCTTATCTTCAGACTTTAGGACTTAGGCAAGCATCCTCACCCCTAACCCCTGGCTGTCAAGCCTTTGGCCTCAGATTGGTAATTATATAAATGGCTCCCCTGGTTCTTAAGTCTTGGAACTCAGACTGAATTACACCACTGGCTCAACTGGTTCTCCAGTTAAATCATGGAACTTTTCAGCCTCCACAATTGTGTGGTGTGAGCCTGCTCCCATAATTATTCTTCTCATACATATATCTCTATATCTGTATCTATATTTCTCCTACTGGCTCTGTTTCTCTGGAGAACACTGACTAATACAGGCAGAGAGACTACAGCTAGATTCAGCCAGATGAACAAGTTGAGTAAGAGTATGAATAGAAGGCAGTGATTTCTTATATGAGACTTTTAATTTGCCTATGGATGGGAAGAGATACGAGATACTCATAGATGCTCTTTTAAGGGCACTATGTTAGTTTTCTATGCTGCAGATTGTCACAAATTCAATAGCTTAGCACACATTTATTATCTCAGTTTCTGAAGGCCTGGAGTTCAGGTATGGCTTATATGGGTCCTCTGCTTTGAGTCATACAAGGCTACAATCAAAGTGTCATCCAGGCCTACAGTCTCAGCTTAGGCTTACTGGAGAAAAATTCACTTTCAATCTCACTCACGTTGTTGGCAGACTTCAGTTCCATGAGGTTGTAGGACATAGCACTTCAGATTTTTGCTGGCTGTTGACTGGAGGCCAACCTCAATTCAGAGGGGCCATCTGCAGTTCTTTACCATGAGGTCTTCCAACATGACTGCCTTTTTTCTTCAAAACCAACAAGGGAGAGTCCATTAGAAAAAGCCTTACAATTTTATGTTACACAATCATGTAATCATCTATCTCCTGTCATCCTTGTCACATTCTAGTTAGAAGTAAGTGACAGGTCCTATTCACACTCATGTGGAAGGGAGCACATGAGGACATGGACACCAGGAAGCATACATTATGGAAAGCACCTTGAGAGTCTATTCATCACAGGGACCGGCGGTTTTGGATGCCATTTCTCACCTTCCCCCTTGTCACTATTTCCATGGCCACACCCCTTATCCAGGTCCTCACTATTTCTTGCATAGATACTACTATAATCTCCAAATTCTTCCCATGTCTGTACTTGCCTCTTACAATAGCACATTTTCTTATTTTATTTAAATTAATAAATTCTATTTCAAGCTCCTACCATACCAGGCTAGTGGGAAATATCAAGACGCCCCCAGCAGATGCCTGAAACTGAGGATAGTACCAAACCTTATATATACTATGAATAAATTTCTTTTTCCTTCTTCATAATTTTACACATTGAAGATTTGTTCTTACCATAGATCTTAGCAAACTCAGCATATGAGAACTTTCACCTTTTCACTTAAAGGAAGCACTTTACAGCTTCTCTGGCATATCCAAATTGCCAGCATCACCTCTCTGCACTGTGGATTCATTATTAAGTAAAATAAGGCTTACTTAAACACAAGCACTGTGTTGCCACGACAACCAATCTGATAACCAAGGTGGCTAATAAGTGACTAACGAGCAAGTAGTGTAGACAGTGTGAAGACAGTGAACAAAGTGATAATTACCATCCCAAGAGACACAGAGCAGCAGAGTGCAAGTTTTCATCACACTACTCAGAATGACGTGCAATTTAAAACTTATAAGTAGTTTATTTCTGGAATTTTCTATGTAATATCTTTGGAGAGCAGTTGACTGTGAGTAACTGAAGCTGTAGAAATCCAAAATCTTGGATAAGGGTAGCCTCCTGTACTTATAACCAAAGCCTCATGTTCAAAGTTTTTAGCCAGTCCACTTGAGAAGACAAATTACCTCAGAAACCAAATGCCTCAGATGCTCCATTGGCGGCTTGGTTTGGGGGCTCAGTTTCTTGTCTCTGCTGTGGTTTCCTGATCATTTCTGAACCAGGATTCGAATGTCTGTTCTGCTGGCCCAGGAGTTTTGTCTCCACATTTAAATTGAGTCCTGTCTTCTTGTTTAAGATCCCCTCAATGGTTTCTCTTGACAGTTACTGAGGTCTGTAAGGCCCTATGTGATCTAACCCCTGTCTACTTTCCAAACCATCTCATATCTCTTTTCTCTATATGAAGTTTCTACCATTCTTAGCTCCTTTCATTTCCATGAGTAGTTTTTTGCCTAACACATGATATTCTCTTAGTCTGGAGAAATTTCCTTCCTGCCAACAGTTGGATTTCAACTTAAATGTTGCTTTCCCATGATTCTTTTATCAAAAAGTGGTCATGTGCCCTTAATTCTTTAACATAGCTCTAATCATATTTTTAAAATTCCTTTAAAAAACTTTTTCTATTTATTTGGTCATTGATCGGTCTCCTCAGCTGGTTTGTAAGTTCCATGAGGCCAAAAACTATATGTTTTTCTTTTTCTAAGCTCTGCTTTTTCTGCACTCCACAAAATTTGATAGGTTGTATTTCATTTTTATTTACTTTAAAATACTTATTAATTTCTTGACATATCTTTTTTGACCCATGTGCTATTTAGAAGTATGTTGTTTAGTCTTCAAATATTTTGAGATTTTCCAGCTATCTTTCTGTTACTGATTTCTAGTTTAATTCCATTGACTAAGAGCATATTTTGTATGATATTGACTCGTTTAAATTTGTCAAGGTGTGTTTTATGGTCCATAATGTAGCCTATCTTGGCAAATGTTCTATGTGAACCAGAGAAGAATGTGTATTTTGCTGTTGTTGGATGACATATTCCATAAATATCAATTAGATCCAATTGATTGCTGGTCATATCCCTCTTTTTTACCATTTAAGTCCCAGGATCTAACAGAGAACTTGCCCTACGAAATATTTATTGAGTAAAAGGAGGAAGGCGAGCATAAGGAAGGAAAGAATGGATACAGAGATCTTATATGTTAATACCCTAATTAAAAGTTTTTGATAGTTCTCTATAATCTGTACATTTTAACTATTGTTCCTTCTACTTGGTAGCAATATTTTGCAATCTATTTACTATATTTCTTCTTTTGTAGCATATAATTATTTTATTCATCACTGTATAAGAAAAAGTAAATGTCACAAATAAAATCATATATCCTCAATTTTAAAAAAAATTTAAATATTTAAAAAACCTATTTGTATAACTAACCCTGAATTGTATCCCACATCTTTAAAATAAAAAATTAAAATAAGTAAGAAAAGAACTTATGAGTTATAGGGTTGATGAAATATTGTGCTAGCTAAAGTTTGTCTTACCTGATGGACGATTCCATAGCTTGTTTATCTTTGTATCCTCAACACCAAGCACAGTGCTTGACATACATACTCAGTATGAATAACTGGACTTAGTGTAATTCAGTTATTTGATCTGTTGCTCAGTTTGCACCACCAGCCTCTTGGCTTTTCTTCATGCCACAGCCCTGATACCTCCTCTGCTCTAACGTTGTGTTATTGACAACCCAGAGACTTTAATTTCTTTCAAAATGACTTTGACTCTTTTTCACTTTTCTCATGAACTTGCCATAGGCTGTCAGCTATGTTACAGCTAAACAACTGCCAGACTGACATATGTGCTCTGGAAAGCTACAGCAATAAACTGATGTCCTTCCCCCCACCCCGACCCCCGTCCCCATTCCTTCCACACAATTGTATGTAGGCCTCGTGACTTTACCAGTGCGGTTTTAGGTTATGTGACAGAGCAGAGAGGAAGATAATTTGGGCAGAGAGAACTTTTGGAGGCTTCAAATAAATTGCTAAGTACACTGTCTCTTCACTGGAATGATCATTCCTTAAGCTTTACTTGTTTTCAACATCTACTTAGGAAAAGGAAAAAAAGAAAAAAGGTAAAACTTTTAGTGATCTTCACCCTCAGTCAAATAAACCCTATCCCTTTGATAGAGGACTTTTTTTTTTTTTTTTAGCCAAAAGATCCCAAATGGTTGTAATCATGGGTTCAGTCAGTGTGGTGATTTTTTAAACATGTGAATTGACCATGCATCCTCCAGTGGGCCAGTACATTTCCTAACCATGTTACTGCCACAGAGTTATAGATTACTAATTACCCACTGGCCTTTGAAAGCATTTGAATTTTTGACCCCTGCTTTGAGTGTTGTGTTTTTTCTTCTCTAGGAGAAACTTCAGTTCATGTCCCCTTAATTTTGCTACTCTCATTTTGAAATTTGTTGTCCATTAGAGACAGATCAGTTTCTCTACTTGTAGGGGAAACTATACAACAATGTTGAAATAAACTAGTTATAGAAATGTTTACTAGGTATTTTTTGGTGCAGGGGAATAGCTATAAAAATAATCCCTGACTCTATTCCCACAAGGCACAAATACCCGTGGTATTTATGAGGTGGTATTGGAAAGGGGAGAAGGTAGGTAGAATCTTTTAAAAATATTGTTATGTTAACATTTTAAAAGTGCTTTCAAATGTTGCATCAATAGTTTTAGAATCTGAGGCCTAACCCCTCTAATTCTGACTTTAACTCACATCCCTTCAAACAAATCTTTCCTGTGTTTTTGCTTGTATTATAACAAAGCAAAGACAAGGGAAGTCAGTGTTGGATGAAAATGCTGAGACTAGGAGTGGGTCTAGTGAGTCTTTTCATTCATAACAGGTAGGTGTTCTTTGTCTCCTTTTTAAAAAATCAGTTGGAGATAGAAAACAAGTGATTAGAAAACCAAAAATAAAACTGAAATGTTTCCCTCTGTTTGAGAAATAAAAATATATACATGTTTTCTGGAATTAGCTGTTTTTAATCTTTTAGTAGTCATTTTCATTTCACTTCTCCCTTCTACCTCCTTTTGTCTCTTGACTTCTACCCCCTTTATGCTACCCATCCCCCAAAATTAAAGTTCTCAACTGCTTATCTGAAGAACACTGAGACCCCTGTATTGGGTTGAAACCCATGAGGGAAGTAGAAGATATGTGGGTTCTGAAGCAATAGCCATTATTTTTTCTGCTGGGTCAATTTAAAGTCACATTTATTTGGTTTCTTTATTATTTTCCACATAAGACTTTTCAATTCACAGACTAACCTATTTAAAACTACCGTGATAAACAAGGCCTAAGGCCTATTAGAAATGAACCATACTCATCTTATAAATTATTTTAAATTTTAGTCCAAAATTATCCTGGCATTCATACAAAATTAAATATTTTCTAATAAGTACACAAATAATAGAACTATTGAAAACATAGACACTACCTCTGCTGCCTTCCTGATGTCTAACTCCAAGCATGTTCTTATTTTCTATTATAGGGACAGCCTTTAATTTATGGATCTTTTATGGGTCATTACATTGTAATTATGATTATAAAATAAAGATTGGTACATTTTGAAAGGTTTAAATCTGATTATTTACTATAATGTAAATGAATTACTAAGAATATACTATATTACTATAATGTAAATGAATTACTAAGAATATAAAAGTTAGCCGGGCTCGGTGGCTCAGCCTGTAATCCCGCGCCTTTGGGAGGCTGAGTGGATTGCCTGAGCCCGGGGGTTCGAGACCCGCCTGGGCAGCGAGACCTCATCTCTACAATAAATCAAAAAATCAACCGGGCGTGGTAGCGCGCGCCTGTAATTCCGGCTACTTGGAAGGCTGAGGCGGAAGGATCGCCGGAGCCCAGCAGGTCGAGGCTGCGGTGGCCGGGAGCGGCCACTGCACTCCAGTCTGGGCGACAGAGTGAGACTCCAACTAAAAAAAAAAAAAAAAAAAAAAAAGAATATAAAAGTTTCTAGATTCAGTGTAAATGTACATTAGTAATAGTAATAATATTTATTGGACACTTAGGTGTCTTTAAAATATTAAATTCTTAATTATAAATATTATTTATTAAAGAGGAAAAGTAAAACAAATAAGTGAATACTGGTGATATTAGAAGTTTATTTATTTTTCTTTTTTATGAGTTGGAGTCTCACTCTGTCGCTCCCGGCCAAGTAGCTGGAACTACAGGTGCGCGCTACCACGCCCGGCTAATTTTTTGTTTTATTGTAGAGATGAGGTCTCGCCAAGTTGCCCGGGTGAGTCTCGAACCCGCCGGCTCAGGCAATCCACTCACCTCAGCCTCCCAAAGCGCGGGATTACAGGCTGAGCCACCGAGCCCGGCTGTTTATTTATTTTTCAAATGTTTGTTAAAGCAGATTCACCAATTAAGCAGTTTTGCCACATACTCAATACAGTAGTACGCCCATCTTTGGGAGGGGGATTTGGATCTTAATTACAGAATCACAAGGGTAAAGAGAGTGGGAGATCTTCGGGGCCGTTCTTTTGTGTAAGAGGAGAGCCATATGACACCATCCTGAACAAATGGGAATCAGTCCTAGTCTTGAACATGTTAAATTTCAGCAATTCTAGACATTTGGAATGGGGTGAAGGGTCTGTGGAAGACCAAAAGAACTTCAGAAAAACTTAGAAGTTACTCACTTACAGGCAATCAAAATCAACTTAATAGTATTCTTCTTCATGACATTTTAGTTCTTCTTTCTCATGACTTTAAATAAGCTCTGCAGCCCCCTAGGGTCCCATACCAAATAACTTACATATGTGTGCAGATAATATTGACCAAACAGGAGATCTCTTGTATTTTTCTTTCTCATATACTAAATAAAATTTAATGAATTTCCAAAATTCAATATGAGGTTATTTATAAGATTGTATCCTACAGCATTAGTACTATTTACTAGCATGCTGACTTATTTGAATTTTACTAAATCTAAGAACACCCTTAGTGGGGAAGGAATTGAAAACATCATTTTCCCCATAGCAACAAATGAACTAGTCATTTCTCTCATATACATTAAGACTTCCTGATTGAATTCTTTCCATCCACTGTGATCTTTTGATCCATGCTAATGCAACGACGCTAACCATTTTAGATTCCATGAATGCAGACATTGTCATCCATAAAAAATATTCTAGGCTGACATAACAATCAGCTTAATATTGAATTAGAGAGAACACAAGGAAACAGAATTAAGCAATTACAACATGATTTAGTTTCCTTAAGAGAAAACTACATTCCAAATTAATAATTCTTTCTTTTATTTTTAATGATTTTTGTATATATTTTGAATATATAATATATGCCCAGAGCACAAAAGGCAAGGGATACAAAAGGCTATGCACAGGAAAGTAACCATTTCTCATCAGTGGAAATGCTATTCAGTGTTAGTGTATAAACCATTTTGGATGGCAAGTTGACATTAGCTAGTAAGATTGGAAATGTGGAATTTCCACTTCTGATTATGATAGACTAGATGAATTGGACTAATTCTTCAATGGACAGCATCTAAATAAGCCCTGAAAGATTTGAAAAGAAATTTTATCAGATGTATCAAAGTGCTAACAAAGGGGAATGACATTCAAGATCACTTGAAAGAAATTTCCCGAAAGTTGGAGCCAAGGGCTACTCGGAGATAGGGACCCTGGTAAGCCCTATCTCACTGTCAAATAAGATCCCACGGGAGTAGGGATAAACGTAGAAGGAAAATAGCCTATGTACATACTGCAGCCCTCCAGCTGGTTCCAGAGATCGTGTGATGGCTCTGGATGGCTTCTGACTCCAGACATTGACAAAAGGAAATAAAAAAATCCTCTCTGGAGGAAAATAACATCACCTCAGAGTGTCTCTAGAAAAGGTGAAGATGTGCATCCCCTATGATTCCCACACCCTAGGTTTGTAACTTCAAAAAATGGTAGCACTATTCATCAGTGGACATGCGCAGGGATGCTCACTGCAGTATGGTGATAACTAAAGAATGGGAGCAAACCAGATGTCCACCAACAAGATGAGATATTCATATAGTTGGATACTACAGAACAATAAAAATGAACAACTGCTCCACACATCAATAAATCTCACAGACATGATATTGAGCAAACAAACATGTAGCAGAAGATCGTATGTAGTGTGATACCAATAATATAAAGTTCTAAAAAACAAGCAAAACAAATGCTTGTAGTGAAGCTTAAGAGCAAGGGAACAATAAATATAAAATTCAGGGTCTTGGTTGCCTCTGGAAAGGAAGTGCACAGAAAGCTTCAGCCAAATTAGTCATGTTCTTTCCAGAGACAGCCACTCTTGATCTTCCAGATATAGTCATTTCTGGGTATATGCCAGGGATTGGTTGTAGGACCCCTGCAAGAACCAAAATCCATGCATGCTCAAGTCTTACTAATGCACATATAGGAAAAGGTCTGCCCTCTGTATACCCAGGTTTCATCTCTGGGCCAGTAGCCTTATAAGTGAACCATGCAGCTCAAACTCATTTCAATTATTTATTATTGTTGTTGTTGTTATTATTGAGACAAGGTCTCTGTATTGCCCATGCTGGAGTGCAGTAGCACAATCATAACTCACTGCAGCCTCGAGTTCCTGAGTTCAAGCTATTCTCCCAAGTAGCTGGGACAAAAAGAACACCATCAAGTCCAGCTAATTATTATTTTTTATTTTTTGTAGAGTCAGAGTCTCACTGTGTTTTCCAGGCTGGTCTCAAACCCCTGGCCTCAAGTGATTCTTCCGCCTCAGCCTCTCAAAGTGCTGGGATTACAGGCATCAGCCACCACACCAGCCACATTCCTTTTATTGATTATAAGGTCAATATGCAGTAATGCAAGGACCACTTTCCTTCCAGTTTTATCAATACCTCTGGGATGCAGTCCCCCAGGGATCCATCCCTAGCATCTCTCAAATCACAGCAATTAGATATAGTCTAGGGGTCCTTTTTTCTACCATTTATCCTTGGAATAGCATTTGACCAGGGAAAAGCTGCTATTGCTTCTTCCAGAATCCAGGTTTAGCAGGGATGGAAGCAAAATATGGAGAAGTGGAGAAGCAGCCAGCCCATACCTCCTACCCAACCCCCCTTGCCCACTGTATACTTGACTCCTGGCATGGGCTTAGATTGGGGTTGAGGAGAACTTTAACTTTGAATGAGGTGCAGAGATTTTTATTATTCTAGTAAACTAGACATATTCACTACTGCAGTGAGGACATTTTGAAATAAGAGTAATTAGCACTTTTTATTGTTTGTAAATATCCAGAGGAAATTATGGAAGCAGCTTTTGATTTAAACACAATGCAACAACGATTTAGTAATAACAGTGAAACAGAACATTATTTCTTCTCACAGCATCAAACACTTCCCATGATAACATTCTCAGGTCTATTCTTTACAGAAGAATATCAGTAAATTGCAGCTATCGCTGATTTTGATTGATTTTATTTTGAATGTGTTCCCAAATATATATATTTATTTATTTATTCTTCTTTAAGTAGTTCAACCAACCTAAAATCTAAGGTTAGAGAGTGGGTCTGAGCATCCTAGAACAGTGCCGAGGGGAGCAGACTCATCTAAACAAGAGTCCCACCTAACATGCCCATTCTACAATAATTAAGTACACAAACGGACTCACTGAGTTAACTGGGGCTCTCTATCTGCTCTACAGAACCTGCAGGCTAATCTTACAGCAAATTTTGCTTCTGGTGTGTGAGAGAACTTTTTTCACCTTAACTGAGATGAAAGTTGGCCAGGAGTCAGTTATGTTTGTTCCAAATGTATTCTGGAATCTTCTTCCGGTAGTTGCTTAAGTTAATGAAATGTTATGAAATCAATGGGTGGAAAAAGAAAGTTGTCACATCTGTGAACACCAAGGTGAATATTTTGCAAAGCTTTGATAAAATTGAGTGGAATTGGGGTATGTATACTAACTGCAAAAGACTGAGAAAAACTAAAAATATAGACTAATTCCACATTCAGATTGTTACATAAATGTCTATAAAATCTTCCTCTGAAATGAAGAATGCATAAAAGTAAAGAATCTGGGGGAATTATTTCTGGGTCCTTTCCAGCCCATGTCATTTCATGATTTTTACACATGAAAATAAGTATTCATTTTTATGAAAATGAACTGAATTTGCAAAATGCATTTAAGTCTCTGAAAATGTGTTATAAGTAATAGATAGGCATTGTACATACAAAGAGAATAATGCTACAACAACCTTAGATTTTAGATTTGTTGAGCTACTTAAAAAAGAATAAAAAAAAATTGATAACACATTCAAAATAAAATCAATCAAAATCAGTGTTAGCTGCAATTTGTTGATATTCTTCAGGAAAGAATAGACCTGTGAATGTTATCATGGGAAGTGTTTGATGCTGTGGAAAGGAATAATGTTCTGTTTCACTGTTATTACTAAATCATTGCTGCATTATGTTTAACCTCTATTGTATAAGGCATCTAAAGAGGCTACATCTCTATGTAATTGTTTAAGACACAAATGTTGATAACACAAAGAAACACTGGATAATACTTACCTATTAATAGGCAGTTTTTCAGATCTACCGAATCTACATCTGATTCAGGGACTACAAAATTACATTTTAAAGAAGCAAGCCACCTTATTCTTCTGCACACAACCAGTTTAGACCCACTAGGATAAGGGCCTTTGGTAATTGATGTATGCTGAACCTTTCCACATCTTAAGGAATCCTAAGGGCTGTTACAAGTGTACCAGTTAATGGTGAGAAGTTTGCTTTGATAACAAAAAAAGTAACAGCATGACATTATGACATGAGATAAAAGTATGACATTGCATATTGAGAAAGAAAATATTCTGTTGTTGACTGTCCCAGAAGGCTGAAGAATAATTGAAGTTGTCAAGTTGGTTATGACCACAACTGCTTTGAATTTTGAATGATTCATGCCACACGATGGGGCCCTCAGGGACCTGTCAAGTTCCTGACAAGAATTTGACCGTGGACAAGACACTGCCCCATTAAGCAGCATAAATTGCTACAAGGATCTTTAAAAAATGCAAGTGAAAGCCAGATAAAGACTCAAATGCTGGTCAAATGCCAATGCTATGGTCAGAATTTCCCATCATATCTTTTTAACAACAGCAAAATAGAGCATTTTTAAGTAAAGAGACGTTTAATTGTATGAAATCATGTAAAGAATGCCAGATACCTTTTTCAAAAAAGTTTATTACTGATTATTTTGTTATATAGTGTCTCTGTGTATATCATTTTGAAGTCTAAGTTGACAGTGTGTTTTTTTCCTGTAAAATAGTGTTTTGAATTGTACTATCACAACTAATTTACAATTGTAGAAACATGAATAAATATTACAAAAAGCAGGCGGTACCATGGCTTACAAGTCAGAAAGGGCTGTCCTACAGATTAGCTGCAACAAACCTTATCTGCAGGAACAAGTCTTTAAAAGGAGTGATCAGATGTCTGAGAACCCAGAAAGACTTTCCAAGGAACACCCAGGCAGACAGATGATTCTGGCAAGAGATCAGTTTCCAGAACCTCCTTTTCATGCATACCCTACTTAAATGTGATCTGAGAACACTCTTGTGGTTTAAAGGTCATATAGGGTCTCCTTTCAACACTTGTTTTCACTTGAGAAAGGATCACATTCTCCTTATGACTGACATTGCCATGTTACAATTTCTGAGATAAGAAACATCCATGATTCAAATAAAGAGAAATGAAAAATATTGTTGTTGGTATTGAGAAAGTGAATGCCTTTAATGACTGGATAACAAATTCTTTTCCATTTCAGGTAGTTTTCAAATCTTGGCTTTTAACGAAATTAAAGGAATACTTAGCTAGTAGATAATTAAAAATACTTTTTGACAGGTGCAGTGGCTCACGTATGTAATCCCAGTACTTTGTGGAGGCGAGAGGATTGCCTGAGCCCACAGGTTTGAGAGAAGCCTGAGCAACATGGCTAGATCTCATCTCTACAATAAATAAATAAATAAATAAATAAATAAATAAATAAATAAATAAATAAATAACCCAGCTTCGTGGAAGGCACCTGTAGTCCCAGCTACTTGGGAGGTGAAGGCAGAAGGATTGTCTGAGCCCAGGAGGTTGAGGCTGCAGTGGCTGTGATCGTTGACTGCACTCCAGCCTGGGCAACATAGACTCCAACTTAAAAATAAAATAGGCCTGACTAGGTGGTTCAACCTGTAATCCCAGCACTTTGGGAGGCCAAAGTGAGTGAATTACCTGAGCCCGCAGGTTCGAGACCAGTCCGGGCAACTTGGCAACACCTTGTCTCTACAATAAATCAAAAAATTAGCCAGGCGTAGTGGCGTGCACCTGTAGTTCCGGCTACTTGGAAAGCAGAGTTGGAAGGATCTCCAGAGCCCAGCAGGTCAACACTGGAGTGGTCGTGAGCATACCACCACACTCCAGCCTGGGCAACAGAATGAGACTCATAAAATAAAATAATAAAATAAATCTTTTTGATGATAGATCACTATGTGATTTTTGGCATACAAGTGGCAAGGAGGTCAAAGAATTGAATGATGTTGCTAAAACGAAACTCATTATATTCTCAACTACTAACTTTATGTGAACAAGATTCCTCAGCACTTATATAAAAAATAATTTAAAATAGGAATAAAATTGATGCCTAATCTTGACTCCTTCTAGCAATAGAGAGCCACATACTGGTGTATCAATTGAAAAATGAGACTCATTCATCTCCTTAAAAATGAATAATGAATAAAAATAAGTAATTGTCAAAATTTGTAATGTATTTATCCTGTTTTGATTAATTGAGTACCAATAGTAATTGTAATGATAATGCAAACCAGAAGATTTCTAAAAATAGTTAAGCTTTATGGTCTCTAAAATTAAATTTTAATTTATATTTTACTTTATATGCATATTTCTTTTTAAAAAATCATGCTAGCATAAGGACTTTCCATCAAAATATATTAGGTGGTAATTCTGGGTAGAAAGTGTAGTGGGGAAGAAGGGAGAATTTCCAACTATTAGAAAAGAAGACATTCATCTTGCTTAGTATAAATATGTAGGCATCAAATCCTCATGGTATTTTAATTTCACGGGACACATTTTTAAGTGAAGTATGAGTTTTAAATGTCAATATTTATGAAATGCCAAAAATTACATCACTTCCAACTATTACAAGTTTAAACATATTAGATGTTTGAAATGTATATGTAGAATTGAAATTATAAAGTGTCTGGAGAGCACACAGTTTTTCAAAGTTATTTTATAGAACATAACAGTAGCCTGCCCTAGTAGGCTAGTAGTTGTATAATAACTGCAAATGCCTGAATGGTTGCATGGGTTGCCAAGGCTGCCGATGCCCCAATCCCAGTCTAGCCAGAGTTTCAGACTGAGGACCTCTGAGGGGACCAGATCTCTGAGATGTACAGATGCAGACTTACCTATATGCGTGTAATGATACCATAGTGCTGATCTTGCAATTGGAATTCTTAAATGTGTAGGATAAAGTCATCCAATTTTATTTCTTCTTTCCATCTATTTCCTCTTATGCTCCACACATGACAACAGCTTGAAGCCATTAAGTTGTAAAGGAGTCACAGAAGTGACAGAACTCGCCTTAAGCCCCAAACAGTAATATGAAAGAACTGAGTAAATCACTGATCACACACACATCCACACACAGCGATTTGCAATGCAATTTTTTTTTAATAGAAAAGGCATACAAATTTTATTTCAACATGCATAGCACAGAGGAACAGGGGAAACTTCGGGAGAATGATTACTAGTAACCCAGTGCAGTACAGAAGCTTACATGGGGATAACCAACTCCGGGCTTCCTCTTGTTTTCTAGTGAGCTTTATTGCTTAATAAACTTCTTTCAACTGGGCTCGGTGGCTCAGCCTGTAATAACAGCACTTTGGGAGGCCAAGGCGAGTGGATTGCCTGAGTGTTGTAGTTCTGGTTACTTGGATGGCTGAGGCGGAAGGATCGCCAGAGCCCAGCAGGTCGAGGCTGTGGTGGCTGGGAGCGTGCCACTGCACTCCAGTCTGGGTGACAGAATGAGACTCCCACTCAATAAATAAACAAATAAATAAGCTTTTTCTTTCACTGAAAAAAAAAAATTGAGGGCCAGTAAATCATTAGGGAGAAATAATGGACCTGGGAGGTGGGAAGCAGCCATTACAGGTACACGTAAGTAAAGTGGAGGTGCACAAGAACAAAGGTTGGATTGTTATGTGAATAAAGTCGCTCACATCAACTCTTATTCTGAGAAGAAAAGATGAAAAGTCAACCTGGGCTTGATAATGACTCCCAGTCGCTTCTTAAGCAGTTGATCTTGAGATGTTTAATATGATTGCATTTATTTTGGAAAGATGCTTAGTCAGATAAGGAAGTTCTGGAGAGCGTCCGTCCCTGCTCTTGGATTGGGGGTGACGGGATGAACAAGACAAGGTTAGAGAGATCTTGATTCTGAAGCAGCGTCAAGACCTTTCAGTATGTCAAGGTACCAGTCTTTGGGGTATTGTTTTCTGAGCACCAATAAGGGCATGGAATGGGTTAAGATTTCATTCTTCCAGGAGAGGAAAATCTAGGGATTCAGTCCACATTTGAAGTTAAAGAGAGTAGTCCTCTGCCTCTTTCCACAGCCTTGATGTTAATTCTTCCTCCTCTCCTCCCATCAAACATACACTGGGAAGATTTTCCAAAAAGAAGAATGGCAGGATCTCACAGTTGTAAAGCTATCTTTCAGTGCCATCACAGATTCAGATGGGCCAGTGGGTAGTCACAAATGTCAATTGACAACCAAGGTAGCTCATGGTTACAGCCTCCTGTAACAGCTCTCACTTATCCAGAACTTCTGACTCTGTGCTAAACTGTTCACTCACACTATGTCCTATGTGAAGGATGTCACTTGTCTCCATTTTACAGAGGAACACACTGAGATTCCATGTGGTTGTCACTTGCTCCTAGTCAAATAACTTCTGTTCATCTATAGTTAACTGCATTTTCTACTCATTTTAGCTGGAATCTTGAAAGTCCTGCATACTAGATAGCAGGATAAATGCGGGAAACCCCCAGGTCTAACCTCACACTTTGAAGATGAGGAGAGAGGTGAAAATGTTGCTACACCCAGAGTTAACACATTACCTGGAGAAGTAATGTGCCAATGATCACATAGAGCCAGGATTAAGCCCATGTCTATCCTGGCTTTAGAGTCTCTGCCAAGGGATGGGGGTCATGTCTGGGTCACCCAGGCTAAGCAGATGGGAGGCCCAAGCCAAGCTGGCCCGGCTCTAGGGATAACTCCCATCTTCCTCCCTCCCGTGTTGCACTCACAGGAACCAGGGTGCCAGGAGGATGGTGAGTATGTGAGCAAGATGAATCGTGGTGGCATGACATCAGGGATCAGGACCCCTGTCCCTGAGCCCAGCAATTGGCAACCACAGCACCTAACCAAGCCGCAAATGGCATGTTGAGGGGCAGCGGCAGCCGCCGCTCACCACCAGCTTCAACAAGGAGACTTGGAGCACTCGTGGCTGCAGCTCAGTCCTGTGACGTTCTGCAAAACTCAGCCCCGCACTCGCTTTGGGGCCAAGGTACCCATGTGCAGATGTGGGAGCTGGCCAGGAATTCCTTGAAATGCTTTAGAAATCATTGATGAAGGCGCATATTTACTCGAGCACGTTTTTAATGTGGATGAGACAGGACTGTACTGGAAGAGGATGCCAGAGCAAAGTACACCACTAAGGAGGAAAAGTTGATACCAGACTATAAAGCAGCAAAGGATAGGCTAACTCTGTTGTTTGGTGACAATGATTCCGGTGATATGAAGCTGAAGCCTCTGTTAGTTTATCATTCAGAAAACCCAAGAACCCTTAAAAACATTGCCAGGGGCTCTCTTTGTGATATGTGGAAGAGTAACCCCAAAGCCAGGGTTGCATAGGCCATTTTCCAGGACTGGTTTTTCCACCATTTTATCCCAGAAGTAGAAAAATATTGTTTGGAGAAGAATGTCACATTTAACATTCTTTTGCTGCTCAATGATGCTCTGGACCACTTTCCATTCATGGATGACTTTCATCCCAATGTCAAAGTAGTATTTCTGTCACCAAACACTATATCACTCATCTAACCTATGGACCAGGGAGTTATAGCAACTTTCAAGGAATATGATTTATGCCACACTTTTCATCAGGCAGTAAAGGCAAGTGATGAATCAGGACCAACCTTGTGATAATTTTGGAAGGATTATAACATCTACAAAGCCATAAAAAAACATTGACTTTGCTTGGCATGAGATTACGGCTACTGCTGTGAGTGGGGTTTGGAAGAACATTTGCCCATAGTTTATTCATGATTTTTGTGGTTTAAGAAGGTGGATGAGGAGTCCAAAGAGATCTTCAGCAACTTAGTGGTCCTCAGTGAGAAGCTGGAGCTAGATCTGCAAAGGACAACTTCTTTGAACTACTTGCTGTACAACACGAGGAGCTTACTCATGAAGACCCTGATAGAATTGGAGGTCCAGAGAAAGGACAAAGAGAGACAAGAGGAAGAAAAGAAGAACTGAAAAGATTCACAATGCAGGAAACAGCAAGGGATTTTTCTTATTTGAGGAGGTACTGCTGGTTTTTGAGGCACAGGACCTTAATGTAGAGTGGTACATGAAGGTTGCAGTAGCTGTTAAAAATGCAATTCAGAACCGGGCTCGGTGGCTCAGCCTGTAACCCCGTGCCTTGGGAGGCTGAGGTGAGTGGATTGCTTGAGCCCGCGGGTTTGAGACCCGCCTGGGCAGCGAGACCTCATCTCTACAATAAATAAAATCAGCCGGGCGTGGTAGCACATGCCTGTAATTCCGGCTACTTGGAAGGCTGAGGCGGAAGGATCGCCGGAGCCCAGCAGGTTGAGGTTGCGGTGGCTGGAAGTGGCCACTGCACTCCAGTCTGGGCGACAGTTTGAGACTCCAACTCAAAAAAGAAAAAAAAAATGCAATTCAGTGCTACTGTGTCATCTATGATGAGGAAAAAAGGGCCACTCCCCAGACATCACCGAATCATTTTTACAAGAGAGTAGATAGAATTGAACCCAGGAAGGAACCAGAACCTTTGCCATCAACGTCAGGCATGAGAGAAACTGCAGCTTGCCCTCCATCTCCTATTGCTGATGATCCTTCAGCTCTACCATATTCCACCTTCCCTCTTTCTCCAGTCAGTAACTCTTCTTGCCTGTTTACTCAATGCCAGCCTTTGTGTGCCAGCTGTTGTACTATACTGTACTACTGTACTTTTCAAGGTACATATTGTTAGTATAAACTCAAATGTGGCCCAAGTGTCCCACCATGAATAATGAAGACCCTCCAATTACATTGGAACTTCCAAGGTTACCTCCTAGGAATCAGGGAAAAAGACCAGTCAAATTATTTGTCATAACAATACTAATCTTAAAAGTTCATTTTAATCTTACAGTGTCTTTATTTTTTGTGTTTGTTTTTATGCATTATTTGCATGAAAACTATTATAAACCTTTTACAGTACAGTACTATATAGACGATTGTGTTAGTTGGGTACCTAGGCTAACTTTGTTGGAGTTACATATGCACTCTCAGAACAGAGCTCGTTTGTATGTAATGACTCACTGTACTTACAATCACAGTCTTACTATAAAGAATGTAACTCAGAAAAAGCCAAATGAAGAGACACATGAGATGAGATCTGGGAAGTCCCAAACTCAAAGCTTCTGTGTCCTGAGTACACATTATCCTTACTGCAATCAATGTGTCTCATCAACCAAGAAGTTTGCCCAAACTTCAGACTTCTAAAGTTTGTATCAGACCTTCATTAAGTAAGCATGGTTCATTGAATGATTGGTCATGTGACTGAAGTCCATCTTCAACTCCACTTGCCTCACCAGAGATCTGGCTGATACCATGTGACTCAAAGCCCCAAATTTCTAATCACAGGGTTGGCCTTTCTTGTGGGACCAGCCATATTGTTATCATAAACTCAAGTGTGGCCCAGGGTCCCACCATGAATAATGAGGATACTCCTATTTCACTAGAACTTCTAAGGATTTCAAAGTTACCTACTAGGAATCAGGGACAAAGAGCAATCAAACTATTTGTCATAACAATACTATTCTTAAAAGCCTTTCTTTGTTTCTCATTACCTTTAGAATATGTATCAACATGTTCTACAAGGCCTTACGTGATCAATTTTCAGCCTTCTTTGCTTGTATTATTTCCCACTTTACTTTCTGCCCAACAGATACACTGGGCTTCTTTTGGTTCCTCAAATACATTAGCCTCCTTCCTGTTAAATATCCCTTTCCATGTGACATTTTATCTTCCTGAAACAATCTCAGCCCTCAACTTTTCTTAATAATTTTCACAAATATCATACCTCAAATGTTACTTCTGAAAGTCTCCTGAGCTCATCTGACTTCCCAGAATATTTCTCAGGTCTCAGGTCTTCCTGTTTTATGTTCTCATAAAATCTGTAGTTCTCATTCATAGTATTGTTTACATGTGTAATTAAATGCTTAATTATATAATGAGTTGTTTATTGCTTGTCTCCTCTGCTAGAATGGAAATTCAATAATGCCAAGTATTATATTACCAGGGCCTAATACAATGCCTTGCATATAACACTTTCTCAATAAATAATTACTTGATGAAAGAAAGAATAAAATCAGTAAGTGAGTAAATGCAGATTTTAAGCATCCTAAGTACTCCCACCTGTTCCATTGAAAACTTCTCAGATCTATACTATCTGTCTCAAAACCTAGGATATATACAAATTTATAAAGTAAGTGGAAATATGTATATGGGGACTACGTGACTTATATTATTGCCAAGTTACTACCGTCTTTTCTTTTCAGTTCATTAGCCCCAAATTACACTCTTTCACACTGCCCAATAAACCAAGTTGTCCCTGACCCCAGAGGATCTAGTAATTGCTTTATTTTCACTTTTTTCTCTTTTTCTTAGTAAATCTGGTTCTACTTTGGAGATCATAACATAAAATTTAATTTTCCCATATATACTAGTCTAAAAGTCTAATAGTTATGTTATTTTTTTAAAAGGCAATAGTTCTAAGTAGCAGCAAATGACAATATGTAAAGGTTTCACTTCTCTAAATCCCTTAATGATGTCAACTCATAATCTCCGCTGTTCTCAATACTGGTTTCACATTAGAGTGACCTGTGGTTCTTTTAAAATGCACTGATACTCTGTTAAAACAGAATCTCTGTTCGATGGGACTCAGACATTGGCCTATTTTTAAAGGTCCCTGGTGATTAAAATACACAGTCAGTTGTGACCACTGAGGTAGCTGAAGCATTAATCACAGTCATGGCTGGGTACATAAATTCATTCCCACTAAGGGCACATGTCATATCTCCTAATTTCCTAATTGCCTGGCCCTAGTTGAGATGCAAATACATTATCTGGAAAAGGATACTGACTGTGCAAAACGACTTTGGGTGGTTGCCCAGTTCACAAAAATCCCCTTCGCTAAAGACACCACTGATATTCTGGGTTGGCTATATCTGTATATTATAACCCTGTCCTGCTGGCCACATGTAATTAACACAGAAGTACATACAAAATGAGTTATTAGAATAACCTTGTTTTAGACTTTGAGATTTACAACAATGTTAGAGCTGAGTAATGGCGTTTTAGTAGTGCTTTTTATAACACCTACTGCTTTCCTTGGTGTAAATACTCATATCATGGCCAATTTCAAGCTGCTGTGACAAAGCAGGCATCCCTCTTAAAAGCCTGTGGCTTCTCCCAAAAGAACATGGAAATGACAAAAATCCTGAGATCCTCCAAGGAAATTTTAGGCACCAAACTAGCCCTGAAAAGCAAAGGAATAACTTGATAACCCAGAAGATAATAGTAGCTTAAAACAATAGTCAAGGAAGTTAGTCACTAGGTATTTTGTTCCCCATAGAAGCTAAGGATAACATCTCTTTTTTTTTTTTTTTTTTTTTTTGAGTTGGAGTCTCACTCTGTTGCCCAGACTGGAGTGCAGTGGCTGCTTCCGGCCACCACAGCCTCGACCTCCTGGGCTCTGGCAATCCTTCCTCCTCAGCCTTCCGAGTAGGATAACATCTTAATATATGTTCTTGAGTTCTTCAGAAACCCGGACCCAACCTAAAGTGGATCTGCTGATACAAGACTTCAGATAAGGAGGGGACTGAGGACTGAAAACTGACTGATGTTTTTTGTTGTAAATTTCTTCCTGAGGAGCCTGGAGAAAGTCACGTCCACAAGCCAGAGCTAAGACTCTTTTCTTTTAAGCAGAGTTTCTCTTTCTTAACCAGTTGCAAATTAGAAAATCTCTTAATCTACCTATGACCTATAAACCTCCCACTTATAGATCATAAGATATCTTACCTAACTGGACTAAACCAATGTGTGACCCCCATGTATTGATTTACAATTTTCCCTATAACTTCTGCTTTCCTGAAATTTACCCCTGCCTTTAAAAAACCTTACATGCAAGCCATTGGGGAGGTTGTGTCTTAGGCATAAGCTGCTTGGTTCTTGCTTGGCGTCCTGCAAATAAACGTCCCACTTTCTCCTGCTACAAACCATGGCTTGAACGTTTGGCCTTACTGCACCAGGTGAGTGGACCCCAGCTTGGTTTGAAAACAATGTTAGCATAATATTTATCATTCAGTTTGCAGAATCCCAAACATTTAATAGTTGGTTCTCCCAAGTTGTTATGAGCCATCTCTAGCACGATGATGGATCTGACTCACTTTAGTGTCATTCCTGTAGATAAAATTCAACTATACCTTCTGCTGTATTTCCAATATTTTCCAGGGCTAAGCAGTGTACCTCTTTCTTAAATTCCCTGAGACACTCCCCACCAACAACCCCATTATAAATATGCTTAAGTTAGTCACAACCAGTTTTTATGTATGATAAAAAGAACCTAAAATACTATGGCCACTGATTAATGAATTAAAGCTTTAGTTTGAATAAGTTTATCAGATGCTCAAGCAAGTAACCTTACATGTCCCTGAGAGAAGTAAGAAAATATTTTAGAAAGCAGGACTGGTAGAAGATTTCCCGTTGCTGCTTGGCAGGAGAGGGCAGGATGGAGCGCTTGAGCAAACAGATGTCAGCTCAAAGACACTGTTGATTGTAACAAGTCATTGAAAAAGAGGGACTTCAGGTGGACTGGAGGACAAGAGACAGCTAAAATCAAAACTTAATGTTCAGACTTCTGCCCAGCATGGCTTCTGGTACTTTCTACCTCCATGAGAGAGAATTGCTCAAACTTTTTAAAAGGTCTATCGAACCAAACACTATGGAAGCTAAGGTTGTTTATTTCCAAGTACTCATCATTTAGAGTCTTTAAAGAATCTGAGATACTGCAGCTTTGAGGAGTAGAGAAGAAAGGCAGAAGAGTCAGGAATAACAAATTGGGTAAAAAAAAAAAAAAATTGTATCTGATTCCTCTTTCCAGATAAGCCAAGGTCCCAAGGCATTATGTCTCTCAAAGTTTACAAAATTGTCTACATAATGATGTGTATATTTAATATTACAAACTATGTGTATCACTGAGCAGAAAACTAAGTTTTAGTGATGATTATATATAAGGCAGAGTTAAACTAAAAATAGAAATTTAAGTTAAAAAATGCAAATATCAGTACAAAAGTAACACAAATTATGTATACAAATTCTTTATTATTTGGGCTTAATTATGTAGTAATTTGTTAATTATATGCACATCAGTAAATAAACTACCTATAAACTTGATTCTTTTATTTGACTAATTTATCTTTATAATAATTAGCCCACATGAGTCAGGCTACACTTGCCTACCCAGACTCTTAAAAGTTATCAGAACTATTGCTCATATTCTGCCATTTCATGTGATCTTGGGACACTTACTCCTTCCTTCTGGTCCACCATTTCCTCAACAATTAGAAAATGACAATCAGATTAGCTAATTGCTAAGACCAAGTCAAGCTCTAACAGTCTGTGAATCTAAATACACTTGCACATGCAAAGTTTCATTTATGTTCTAAGAAAAGAAGGAGGGAGAACAATTATTCAAATATGTGATTTAGATTTGGGGATTTTTTTAAAAAAAGATCACATGTAGAAAATATTCTTGGCATACTATCCTAGCATAAAATGGGGCATAATTTAATCCCTAGAAGAATCAGTTGTTGATACATATTGGAGGATAAAATAGTAAGGAAATAAAAGGATCACTCTCAGATTCTTGTATTGGTGTCCTAACTCAGTCATAAAAAACATACAAATCATAAAAACATAAAACCCAAATGAGACCTGGAATCTCAAAGATCCTTAAAGCTGTCCATTGATTAATATATTTTCCTAGTGTAGTAGTTTGTGAATGTTGGTATTTTTTAGAATCAACTGGGGAACTTGGTACAAACAGAGGCCCGGGATATTTCCTACTCAACAATCTGGTCTTCTGTATTGCTGTATTTGGTGGTAATACACATCAAAGCTTGAGAACTACTGCACTGATCTATTTATCTTGTCCTTCTTTTTGACCAGTAGTTCTCAATATTTTCTGCACATTAGAATTACCTGGGGAGTTTTTAAAAATCCTGACTCCCTGAGCCACAATCCATATCAATTGAATCAAAATCTCTGGCTGAAATAGCCAAGTATCAGTACTTTTTATAACTCCTGAGGTGATTTCAAGCTTCCAACTTTGAGAACTAGTGTTTTCTACTAGTGCTTCTTAAACATTAATGTGCACATGAATTTCCTAGAAATTTTGCTAATATGTAGATTCCACTTCATTAGGTCAAGGATGGGGCATAGGTGCGCAGGATATGCTGTTGCTGTGGATCTGGGGATCATACATTTCATAGCAAAGTCCTGATGACCATTTTTCATCTTTTCCCAAAACTCCCAGCATTTCCTCCACTACTCATTCAACCAAAAGATGAGTCAAAATTATAAACCCAGAAACATGGAATCCTTGGTAAATAAAGAATGATTGGTTTTGAGAGTGCTGTTGATGATGTAAAGAAATTTAAAATGAACAAATAGTGAACTGAAGGTTCTAGTTGGATGCTATAATCAGTTAGTCATTGGAATGACATAAAGGGTGTCCAGAAATACATTTAAAATATGAGTACAAATGAGACAAATAAAGCTTTAAAAAGAAGTGCTTTAGCCGGTTGTGGTAGCGTACACCTGTAGTTCCAGCTACTTGGAAGGCTGAGGCAGAAGGATCACCAGACCCCAGCAGGTCGAGGCTGCGGTGGCTGGGAGTGTACCACTGCACTCCAGTCTGGGCGACAGAGTGAGACTCCAACTCAAAAAAAAAAAAAAGAAGTGCTTCTAAAATATATATAATGCATACATTAAGCTATCTGAAGGAAGATGCAAACAGCAGCACAATACCAGTAGGAGATTTCAATACCCCACTGTCAACAATAGATCATCCAGACAGAAAATCAATAGGAAACATTGAGCTTGAGGAACACTTTAGAACACATGGACCTAACAGACATATCCAGAATATTCCATTCAAAAGCAGTAGGATATATGGAAATGGCCCAATACTATGGCTACACAATATAAGATCTGTAAAGATTGTTGGTATCACTTTGAGTACCAGCTAGTTTTCCACATATGCAATGACAGATAAAATTTCTCTATTCATTTTGATTATTTTAATATTTAATAAAGAATATAATAGAATTGACCAATATATGACTAACAAAGATGTCTTTTGAGTTTTTGAAAAAAAAAATGCATTCTTCTCAAGTGCACACAGAACATTCTCCAACATGAATCATATGATAGGCCACAATCTGAACATAATTCAAGACTGTACTCATATTAATTGTCTTTTTAAACCACAATAGTGTGAAACTAGAAACCCATAGTAGGAGAAATTATGGGAAATTCACAATTATGTGGAAATTAAACAACAGACTCTTAAACAGCTATTGGGTCAAATAAGAAATTAAAGATAAATTAGAGTTACCCTAAGACAAACAAAAATGAACACACAACATATCAAAACTTATGTGACATAGCAAAAGCAATTTGAAGAGGGACGTTTATGGCCTAAACACCTACGCCAAGAAAGAAGAAAGATCTCAAATAAACAATATAACATTATACCCCAAGAAATTAGAAAAAGAAGAACAAAATAAACCCAAAGTTAGCAGAAGAAAGGAAATAACCAAGATCAAGTGAAAAGTAAATGAAATAGAGACTAAAAAAGAAAAATTAACAAATCAAACAGTTGCTTCTTTTGAAAAGCTAAGCAAAATTGAGCTCTTAGCAAGACTAACTAAAAAGGAGAGAATACTCAAATAAATAAAATCAGAAGTGAAAGGAGAGCTATTATAACTGAGAACACAGATGTACAAAGAATCATGAGGCTAAGATGAATGATTATACACCAACAAATTGGATAGCCCAGAATAAATGGGCAAATTTTTAGAAATATGAAACCTATGAAAACCAAATCATGAAGAAATAAGAAATCTGAATAGACCTATAAAAAAGAGTAAGGAAATTAAAACAGTAATAAAAATCTCTCATCAAAGAAAAGTACAGAACAAGATGGCTTCATGACTGAATTCTACCAAACATCTAAAGAAGAATGAATACCAAGCTTTCTTAAACTCTTCCAAACAATTGAAGAAAAGAAAATACTTCAAAACTATTTTTTCAAGGCCAGCATTACTCTGATACAAAAGCCAGACAAAGACACTACAAGAAAACTACTGGACAATATCCCTAGAATACATAACGCAAAAATGCTCAACAAAATACTAGCAAACTGTATTCAAGAGCTTATTAAAGTATCATTCACCATGATCAAGTAAGATTTATTCTCAGGATGCAAGGATGGTTCCATATATGCAAATCAATAAATGTGATACCTCATATTGTCAAAATGAAGAGCAAAACCTATGTGATCATCACAATAGATACAGAAAAAGCATTTGACCAAATTCAACATTCTTTCATGATGAAAACTCTCAACAATATAGACACAAAAGAAATGCTCCCCAACATAATAAAGGTCATATATGATAAGCCCATAGCTAATATGGTAAAAGTTGAAAGTTTTTCTTTCAAGATCAGGAACAAAACAAGAATGCCCATTCTAACTACTTCTATTCAACATAGTACTGCAATAATCAAAACAGCATGATACTGGCATAAAAGCAAACACATCATCCAGCATAATAGGATAGAAATCCCAGAAATAAACTCACACATATATAGTCAATTAATTTTTGACAAAGGTGCCAAGAACACACAATAGACAATGTCTCCAATAAACAGTGTTAGAAAAACTGCATATCCATGTGCAGAAAAATGAAAGTGGACCATTATTTTACTCCTTATACAAGAATCAACTCAAAATGAATGAAATACTTAAATGTAAGATCTGAAACTATAAAATGCTAGAATAAAATATAAGGAAAAATCTACCTATTGGGTTGGGCAATGATTTTTTTTGCCTATGATCCCAAAAGCACAGACAACAAGAAAAACAGGCAAGTAAGATTATATCAACTAAAAAGCTTCTACACAGTAAAGAAAATGACAGAGTGAAGAGAAAACCCATAGATTGAGAGAAAATATTTAAAAACCATACATTAGATGAAGGACTCATATTTAATAGTAAAATATTTTATATTTCAAAATTGCTAAAATGTTCTCACCATAAAGAAATAACAAGAATGTGAGCCAATGCTAATTAGCCTGAGTCACTTATTCCACAATGTATATATGTATCCAAACATCACATTGTACCCTATAAATGCATACAGTTATTATTTGCCAATTAGAAATAAAAAATTAAAATAATAAAAAAAAATGACATGCAGGACAAAGATACCCTGAAAGCCAATATTTGCTCATAAGAATAGTTGAAAGAAGTAAATGAATACTAGCATATTGCTTATAAAAACCTTTTTGCAACAAAACCCTCCTATTGTAATGAACATAAGTTTTGGGAGAAGTGCTCTACAATCTCTGAATTTTAATGTAGTAATTACTATACATTGTATTATTGAAATAGAAATTCCCTCCATCTATTAAAATAAAACTTTATTTGTTTGAATGATAATAAAAAACTAAATCATACTGATATCTGTTAAGTCTTGCCTTTTCAAAAATAAAACTCATTAAATTTTCTGCTAATTACGCACTTCAACCCTGCGTATTCAGGTTAGCAACCTGAGACACAGGCAAGACAGATGCATGCGAA
This sequence comes from Carlito syrichta, assembly GCF_000164805.1. Lineage (NCBI taxonomy): Eukaryota > Metazoa > Chordata > Mammalia > Primates > Tarsiidae > Carlito > Carlito syrichta. The sequence goes on from NW_007245739.1 coordinate 348,943, forward strand.
TAAGTTCCAGCTAGGTATACCAAGTGTAACTACACCAGTTCAGATCTTTATGCCTTTGCTTTGTTCTGCTACCAATTTTTAACACTCCTTTTAATGTAAGCACCATATTGAAACGTGTCCTGGTAATTTCCCCTATTAAGTATATAGTGTAGAGTTCACAGAGTGTTTCACAAAACACTGGGCCAGCAAGATCTTCCACCATTTTTTTCAAACTACACTTGGAAATGCTGCATGCCTTTCTCTTGGAGATTTGTACTGCACATTAGCATGCAAATAAAAGCTCTGTTACTATAGTCTCTTGCAAAAAATAAAAAATAAAACTTCTCAACCTTATCTAAATGACTGCTTTCTCAACCTATGAATCCACAGAAATCCCTCTCCATATCCTTCCCATTACCCCCACTACTCAACATCCCAGTGCACACATTCTGTAAAATTCTAACCTAGAGTCCTAGACCTAAGAAGATTGGTTATGGGATCATAAAACATTTCATTGTGCTTGATTTCTTTCATTCTTCTATCTGCTCCCTCAAAAACATCCATTTGCATATGCAAATAGCAACCATGAACACTATTTCTGATAAGAAAGGGTTTCAGGTAATTAAAAGCCCAGGATAATTAAATTATAGTCTATATTTAATTACAGCCTTATAGTAATTAAATTAATTTACCATAATTAAATATAGACTTTTCTTCTACTTAAAGGCATGACTTTGAGAGTTGATTATCTAAAAGTAATTTTCTGAGCAATAATTCTGTCTCTGTTGAAACATCAGTTTGAGACGTGGATGAACTTGGCTTCCTTCATCGGGCTGCACCAGGCCACACATCTTGTGTCTTCTTTCACAGGGCAAAGATGACCAGGGCATCAGAATCCATAAGATAATTAGAGTGTAAAGTAAACCCTGAAAGAAAGAAAAATCTAGAGTCTTCTGTAAATTTAGGAGATAGATTCATGTTTGGTATGGTCTATTACTGTAGAATGGACTGCTTGATTGACAGAATGACAGATTGATGACACAGTGCACCTTCACACACACAATGGTTTCACTTTATATATTCAATCCTGGGCAATGAGTACAGTCTCTGTTTTCTGGCAATCTGCCTCTTGAACCATGGAACTGGAGAAATTCTATGACAGGCTACTCCTGTATTGAAGTCACAGATGCACAGGCAAAAGAAGCCAGAGAACACGAGCAAGTGCCATGTGCTGGCCCCAGTAGTTATGTGATTACATGACTGAAAATGGCAGCAAAGGGAAGCTAAGACACGTAGAAAAAGAGACAAGAACCAGAAGACACACACAAGGAGAAAACAAACAAACAAACCAGGAAGTGTAAAGAAGACCAACAGTAAGGGTACACGGGTTAGCAATGGTGGTGTGGAAAGCAAGCAACTAATCCTCTGACAGTGAGAGGAAGAGAACAGCAACAAAGAAACTTGGAGCAGTTCTGTCACATGGAGAGGGAGCAGATAGCCAACTGGTTTTCAAAAGTGTAGAGATTACGGCATTCATTCACCTATCCACTGACATTCATTCAGCACACACTTACTGAGTTCTCTCTGTGACAGCACTCTAAATGATTCAGTTTCAAACTCCTATTTTAAAATGTTATTATTATCTAAATTTTATTATTATAAAATATTCTGGCCTTTTAGACTCAAGATTATGAAATCTGGCAGAGATAACATAGATAAATAATATTGTTGTTATGAGAAGGAATGCCAGCTAGGACAAGTGCTAAGTGTGGGCCAAGTCCCTGTTCTCAGCTTCCCCCATCTGTGTGTAAGGCACAGTGCCCTCCCACCTCCAGATAGCATACCAATGCTGATGAACAGAAGAATCCCAGAATTGACTAAGAAAATCCTGACCAGACAGAATTTTTCCTGAATTCCTAAAAGTGAGTCTCTATCAATAGGTGGATTTAGGACCCAAAATAAAAGTCAGTTACAGAAAAAAAATACAGTTTTTATGTAGCTAGATGAGTGGCTTAGGAAAGTTATGTTCTTAGGTTTGGCTTGAAAGAAATAATTTTTAAGGAAATTTCTTTCCCAAAACTTTCTAGTTAAAATTTAAGGACAGGATATACGACTGTTTTTATCACAACAAAAATGGTATCATGTTTCCATAAATTTAGTTCTTTCCTACTTTTGAAAGAGCAACTTATTTTAGATGCAACGTCTTATGTTCAAGTCTGACAATTAAAATAGACTTTTCAGAAAACCATTTTACAAGCCCATAGTTTTTAATTTAGTTTTACAATGTTCAAATGGTAATGTGAATGGAAATAGTGACTCAATTACTTTTCAAATGAAGTACCTTGATGAATATATTCATTTTCTCTTGGCAGAGAATTATTATTGCCTTAAATTTAATCTTACTTCTGCACATGCTGCAGTAATTTTCATGGCTAAACTGTTTTAAATTATCTTAAGTTATGATTCATCCACCATGAAAAATGAATGTACTCTCCCCACAATAAGGCAGAGTGACAAGTAGTAGACTGGAGATGAATATAGACTTGATTTCCTAGAGATATTTTATTAAAACACTTCTCTTAGGTGGCTAAAATTGTACCCTTTGATTCATTTCAGGGGCAAGATTTGGAGATGAGACTGAGCTGGGAGCATGTGTACTTGCCCAGTCATTCAACAAACAGAGTTAAGCAAATGAGAGGTCAAGGCCAAAGGCAATGAAGAGCAAATCAGCTTTTGGGTCCAGAAGTCCACTGAGAAAGGAAGAGCCAACCATTGTTCTCTAAAGACACTGCTATGGCCACAGACCTCAGGGGAGAGTTGTTTGCTCTCTGCCCTGGTTTGAAGCAAACCGTGGGTAAAAGGAAGGGGGAGAACAGGATCTAGACTAGAGTGGAAATAAATCAGATGTTTGCATCTAGTTATATGATTCCAAGACAGAGAGGCTAAACTTGCCTTAGGCACATTATGGAGTTCAAACACATTATTCCAAAAGTCAGCGTTAATGCCGTATATAGTTGTCTGCCGTTATAAGTGTGTACAGATGGACAAATGGCAAGAATTGGGAGATATAAAGGCACCACTTAGTTGGAAGACCAAGGCAGGAGGATTGCCTAAGGCCAGGAGTTTGAGAGCAGCCTGGACAGCATAGCAAGACTCCATTTCTATTAAAAAAAATTTTTTTTAAATTACCTGGGCATGGTGACTCATGCCTATGGTTCCAGCTTCTTAGGAGGCTGATGCAGGAGGATTGTTTAAGCCCAGGAGTTCAAGACCCAGTCAAAAAAGCGGGGGTGGGAGTGAGGGAGGGGCAACTCTTAGGTAAGAAGAATAGCTACAATCAACTTAATTTAGCCCAGTGAGCCCATATTATCCCAGTAAGTGTTTGGGTAATATAAGTTGCATTTATTTACATTGTAATCTACAGAACAAACTTTGAAAGGCAAAGCTCATTTCCCACACAGGCCAGTGGCAGATGTAAATTTGGAACTCACAGTGAAATGTGGCTTTGGAAAGACTGTCCTTTGTAGCATTTTAAAATGTGTTTTGTGAGCAGAGTGCCTAAGGTAACAGGAGACAGTGTTGCAAGTCTGAAGATAGATCAACCTTAGAACTTAAAGTTCTAAGAAACAAAGCAGGATGGTTTTCCTGCACCATTGAAAGGCAAACAACATAGTACACATGCTTACCAGTAGCGGCAATTGCATTTGTGCCTATAAGGGAGGAAACATTCACTTATAAAGGAAGGTAAAAGATAGGTTTTGAAGGATGTCACCTCACTACAAGAGACCTGTAACCACAGCCATTTTTTTACTCCATTTTGAGTAAAATAAGCGTGTCTTAAACCTTGCCCTCTCTCCTAAGTCTTGAATACACACACAGACACACACACACTCATATACACACACAGTTATACTACTTAAGCTAATTACTTAAACTTAAGCCTTACTTTTCTTATCTATAAAATGTAGGCAATAAGATCAGCTTTCTAAATCTAATGTGAGAATCCAATCAGATGATTACATGGAGCACTGAGCCTACTAGACATCTGTCTGGCAAAGGTCAATATGAAATTGCTGTCCTTGTTGCAAATTGGTACTTCATTTATGCCTCAGTAGATACCCCTAAGTACATAAACAGATATTGACAAAGGTGTCTGCAGTCAACTTGGATTTATGAATCACATCGAGTGTCTCTGTGCGCTCAAATCATTGAAGGCCAACATAAAAACAAAAACTTCTGAGCACTCTTGATTTTTATTTTCATCTTCTTTGTTCAAGCGCCAAATACAGGCACCTTACAATAACACTATCTATGTGTCCCTGGAAAACTTCACATTTGAAAAAAATTGCACACTAAAAACAATAGGGCCTATAGAGAAAGTATCATTAAAGACAGAATACTCAAAACCAACACAACTTTGAAATCAGCACTCTAACATAACCAGTTAGAATTCTGATAAGAAATTATGCTATTATAGTTAAATTTCCATGGGCATTTGCTATAAAACCTCAGTCATTCCGACACTTGTGGCCTTTTTCCATGGTGTCATGCTTCATTTTTCTTTTAGAATGAATATTATTGAAGTCAGTCACTTCCATAGAAACTAGTTTAACCAAAATTTAAAATACAATCCAAGGGTAGCATTTTTATTACTTTTTTTTTTTTTTAACATGATGGAAATATCTTCAGGCTTCACTGCTACTTGAAACTCCCTAGAGACCTTAACATAGTGGAAAATCTAGCAGTTTTTCGAGCCATTAAGCAAGCCATATTTTGACAAAGAAAAGGCATTTCCACAGGATATATATATAGCTTTATCTGAAAGTCTTAATCCACTGAGAAGCTGTTTTTCTATTTGTGAAAAAACTTGGCTCTTATGACTTTAAAATATTAACATGCTAGGGAAAATTGCAAGAACCCATGCAGTTTCCACTGACCTCATTCTCCTATTTACCAATCATGTGTGAGTTAATTAACATTCAGGAAACACATTGGGAGAGAATAGACTATGGTTATGTCATCACTATGACAACAAATGTAAGCCCTATTGCCTGTGGAAAAACTACTTTCAATCAAAGATAAGAAATGTTCTAAAAGAATCTTGTTTGAGTTTAGGAGTTGGAGGCTGCAGTGAGCTATGACTGGGCAACTGCTCTCCAGACTGAGGGACAGAGCCAGACCCCGTGGCTTAAGAAACAAACAAACAAACAAATAATAAGCAAGGCTGGGCTCGGTGGCTCAGCCTGTAATCCCCCGCCTTGGGAGGCTGAGGTGAGTGAATTGCCTGAGTCCATGGGTTGGAGACCCGCCTGGGCAACTTGGCGAGACCTCATCTCTACAATAAATCAAAAAATTAGCCGGGCGTGGTAGCGCGTGCCTGTAGTTCCAGCTACTTGGAAGGCTGAGGCGGAAGGATCGCCGGAGCCCAGCAGGTCGAGGCTGCAGTGGCCGGGAGCGGCCACTGCACTCCAGTATGGGCGACTGAGTGAGACTCCAACTCAAATAAAATTAAATAAATAAATAAATAAATAAATAAATAAATAAATAAATAAATAAATAAATAACAAATAGAATAAATTGTCGCAGAGTTGAAAAAATGTCTAATGCTACTGAGCTGTAAGAATGTAAGCAGCGATTCTGTCAAAACTCCTTTCACAGGATACAATGTGTCTCTCACATTTGAGACAATTGTGAACCAAGAAGACTCGAGAGGAAAAATCAAGACAGATGGGTAGGAAGCCGTGGAACTAGATCAGCATCCCCTGTGGGACTTCCCCAGTGACCGCATAGTGCCCTATAATTCTAGGGTAAAGACTATCTGTTCCTTTCTGTGACTTGCAAAAACCAAGCACTTTTCTCCAAAGAAAAGAGTGATGACATTTTTTAAACATTGGTTCACCACCAGAGGCAATTGCAGCAGAACTTTGGCCATCATTGGATCATTTCTACCTCTCTCCCACTTACTTGACAGCTTGGGTAACACTTAGAACTGCTTTCACAGTCTAGTGAATCTGAGTCACAAGACATCTCCTTTTTTGGTTTTGTAGGTGAGAGGAAATAGAAAGATGTAAGGAGAGGGAATGTTCAGTTCTCTGATAATTCCTTTCTTTTTTATTTATTTTAAAGATGTGAGGAACAATTCAGAGTTAGATATTCAAATGTTCATTTTGCATGTACCTTTGTTGATGAGGTGTGCCCCCCTCCCCCAGCAGACTCCCACTACTGCCAATCCTTTTCTTATAGTATTACAATAATTGTTCAAGTTACGCTTATACATGAGAACATGTGATACGCAGTTCTTTGTTTCTGTGATAGGTTACTCAGTATTATGGATTCTAAGTCCATCCAGATTGCTGTGAAGTTCATAATTTTGTCCTTCTTTATGACTGTGTAATATTCCCTCATGTATATGTACCACATTTAAAAAAAATCCAGTCCTCTTTCAATGGGCAGCACGGTTAGTTCCATGTGTTTGCTATTGTGAACAATACTGCAATAAACATGTGTGTGTAGGTATTTTTTTTCATAGAGTGATTTGAGTTCCTCTGGGTATATTCCCAGTAGGGAGATTGCGGTGTTGTATGGAAGGTTGATTTTTAGACCGTTTAAGAATCACCAAACTGTTTTCCACAAAGGTTGTGCTAGTTTACACCCCCACCAACAGTGTTTCCTTTCCCCCCGCATCCTCTCCAGCATCTATTGTTTTTTGAGTTATTGATGATGGCCATCCTGACCAGAGTTAGGTGATAACTCATATGATTTTAATTTGTATTTCTTTGATGACTAGTGAGGCTGAGCATTTTTTCCTGTATCTGTTGGCTGCTTGTATGTCTTCTTTTGCCCACTTTGTAATGGGACCATTTTTTTTTTTCAGCATGTTTGAGTTCCTTGTAGATCCTAGATGCCTTTGTCAGACATAGAGTTAGCAAATATTTTTTCCCAGTCTGTGGGCTGTCTCCCTGCTCTCTTGATGGTTTCTTTTCACCTTCCTTTCAACAAGTTCAAACTTTACTTCATCCCCTGTCCCCCATGCATTTCTCAAGAATATTTATGCAGCTATTCACTGCTCTCAGGAGCTACTCACATCAACTTGGCTGCTGCTTCTGCTCAGGCCTTGGGATCTCATCCCATTAACTGGCCTTTGGCCATAGATCCTTGACTGGCTCCTCCACCCACGTTCAGTCCATTTTCCTGCTCCCTGTTTCTGGCACAGCTCTCACTGGGGCTCTGTCTTCACTGGTCTCTTCCGCGTGATACCACAGAAGATGGGCACTGCTGGTTTTTCAGTCTGAAGACCAGCATTCTCCCCACTTCAGTCTTCTGCCGGGTTCTCCATGGTCTACTGCTTATGGTCCTTGTGGACACCGACAAGTCACTTCTCTCCATTCCCCATTCTCCAGATCCTGGGGCCTGTCTGATCCTTCTGCATCCCAATGCCTTCACCTGGGCTCCCTTCTCAGAGCCTCATCTTTGTAAATCTTTTGAGTTCATGCTCCACCAATCATTCCACTAAACTACTTGCCTTGCTGTTCTTCTAGATGTGACCTATTCCTTCTTCTGTTTTCACTGCTCCTGCTGTTCTCTTTCCTAAGGATGTGATTAGCCACTCTTTGTCAGGCTAATCTTTCTAATCTTTTAGGATTCAGCATCATGGCTGCTTCTTCTAAGAAGCCTTCCTTGATTCCTCAGGGTTGGTTTGGGTTAATGTCCTAGAGCTTCTTACCTTGTCTCACTTCTAGCATATACTTATCACACTGGGTTATTATTGCCTTCCTGTTTTGTTTGACTGTTTTCCCCACCCAAAACAGCATCTTGAGAAAAGAAACTTCATCTTGTGATAATTTTATTTTCAACATCTAGAACAAAGCCTGACTTATAGAAAACTCTCAACAAATTTTTGTGTAATGAAGTACAACATAAAGATTAATCTAAATAGGTGATAATACTAGAGTAACTCTATGAAGTAAATATAGTATCAGCATTCCCATTATAAAGATAAGGAACCTGAGCACAGAGAAATGAAGTGATTTCCCCAAGGTTACATAGCCAAGAAATTCAGATGTAAGCTTCAAATCTAGTCAGTCTGCCTCCAGAGGATATATGCATAACTGCTGCTCCATAATCTATGCCTCTTCCTTTTGAGTTAGGGATAGAGCCAGAGCAATCATAAAGTATCCCTTCCTATTTTGATTCAAAATAACCTTAAATTTAAAACTTACATACTGGATGAGAAAGCATATTTTATATTCAGGCTATTCTAATCTTGACTACAGGTACTTTTATCATCATCATCATCATCATCATCATCAATTTAGTCTGGGTGTCACTCTGTCACCCAGGCTAGAGTGCAGTGGCACAATAATGACTCACTGCAACCTTGACCTCCTGGCCTCAGGAGATCTCCTGCTTCAGCCTTCTTAGTAGCTGGAACTATAGGCACACACCACCACACCCAGCTATTTTATTTATTCATTTATTTTTTGAAGAGACGAAGTCTCACTATGTTGCCCAAGCTGATCTCAAACTCCTGCCCTCAAGTGATCCTTGCCACCTCAGCCTTTCAAAGTGCTGGGATTATAGGCATGAATCACTACGTCCAGCCCAAGATTACTTGTTTTATGTCCAGGCATAGATGGCAGGACCTTAGGGGCTGGGTAGAGAGTAAGAAAGAAAATAAGTAGAGCCAGAGGGAAAATACCAAAAATCGTGTCCAAAGGATGAAGCCAAGATCAAATTATCAACATGTGTTCAAAAGTAATGAACTGCAGCTTAGAGGGACAAAGAGGCTAAATTGTAGATTCCACTTGCATGTTTTGCTGTTAAACAACGAGAGATAATTTTTTAATAGATTAATTTGGTTACAGTGAGCACTGAGTTACTGTTGACAACTGTAAAACTCTTTTTCACTTAATTATGCCTAGTAACCCTAAACTAATGATTTGATGATCAATGACAGCCATTTGACTTGGGGTTCATGCCAAAGAATATTCTGAAATTTCCCTGAGTCTTAAATTTGGGTGACATTACTTGTCTTCAGTAATAAAGTTAACTGGATTGATAGTGCATGACAAAGCCCCCAACCCTGTCAGCACTTAACCTCTTATATATGCTATCCTGTCAGAGCCCAGAGAATTTCTAATTCAGGTTAATCTTGGTATGTAAATAAATAGTTACTGTAGCTAATAGTTCTTGCTCAATTTAGAAGACTAGCAAAGGAAAAAAAGTGAGAAAATGGAAGAATAACAGTGTGAAACCCCAGCACGGCTGAAACCCCAGCACAGCATTCTTATCATTTTAAAACTTTCTTTTGTCCTTGAGTGTCAGTCTGTTTTGCATTGCTATAAAGAAATACCCAAGGTTGGATAATTTATAAAGAAGAGGGGTTCATTTTGCCTCACTGTTCTGCATGGCACTGGCATCTAGTCATCTTCTGATAAGTCCTCAGGAAGCTTACAATCATGGTGGAAGTGGAAGGAGAGGAGGCATGTAGCATGGCAAGAGAGGAAGCAAGAGAGAGACAAGCACCTGAGTAAACTAACAGAGCAAGAACTCACTCATTACCAGGATAATGGCACCAAGCCATTCATGAATGATCCTTGCCATGATCCACTCACCTCTCACACTAGGAACCACCTCCAACACTGGAGAATCACCTTTCAACATGAAATTTGGAGAGGACAACATTCAAACTATGTCATCTTGGTTCGTAGGCATACACAAATCTAGCAGCATCCACCTCAAGAATTCCAAGAAGTTTGGCTCTAAAGATTGTTCCTTCAAATTGTAATTGCTGTGATTTCAAGTGAAAAAGATGAAACTCATATTAGAGCAGCCCCTGCCCCCAACCTGTCTGTCTCTCCCTTTCTCTCTCTGTCACACACACACACACACACACACACACACACACACACACACACACATATACACACACACTCATGCCAGTGGACGTGTTCGATTTATCTCTATACCCCAAGTGACTATCACAGGGTCTGGTTTATTTAGCAACTGTGCTCTTGGTTGAATTGGGCCTCTGAGCCACACACGAGTATTTTTCTTGTCCTCTTTGGATGTACTGGGGGCTGTCAGGAGACCACCCTGAAAAAATCTCCTGAAGGAAATAGAGTGAGAACACAGAAGGGAGCTATACTCTGGCCTCACATCCCCAAGTCACTCCTCTACCAGTGCAGGTTGAGTTCAGTAATATTTCTGTTGGCCAGAGTGCAGCCTTGGGCTTCCAGACTATTTGTTCTGGGATACTAGATTGACTGAAAGAGGGCCATTCTCCTCTGTGGGCAGAGGGTTTCCTACTTGTATCTTTCCAAAATTGGGCAATCTGTGCCTCAGTCACATGCTAGCTGCACAATGCCATGTGGAGAATGCCCAAAATAGAACTGAAAGTTTAGATCCTGTGTTGACTGTTCCCGTAGACACTGTTAAGATCTTGAGAAATCACTCCACCTCATTGAGCTTTTGGTTGTTTGTTTTTAAATCTGTAAATTGAAACCTGTAACCCCAGCACTTTGGGAGGTCAAGATGAGAGGATTGCCTGAGCTCAAGGGGTTTGAGATCAGCATGGGCAACTTGGTGAGATCTGGTCTCTATGATACATCAAAAAATAAGTCAGGCGTGGTAGTGCATGCCTGTAGTTCCAGCACTTGGAAGGCTGAGGCAGAGCAGGTTGAGGCCGTGGTGGCCGTGAGTATGCCACTGCACTCCAACCTGGGCAACAGAGTGAGACTCCGACTCAAGTAAAAGTAAAAATAATATCTCCTCTGATGTCTATACAAAATTGTTCTCAGGATGAATGACATAACACATATGAAAGTCCTTTGTTAACTGCTAATCAAGCCTGGTAGTATCTGTGGCATTCCTGATTTGGGCTGGCTACTGTGACTCTGACCTTTTGACCTCAGTTTCATATCAACAGTAAGTCAAGAAGGCTGTGTTAATGTTTGAGGAGGATTTTCACACATGAAATTTGAAGACCAGTCCAACTGGCATAAAAGAATGGCTATAATGTTGCTTGCCCTGAGCATTGGGCTGGGCTGTAGTGTGTTTACTTGACATGAAATGGCATCCCATTCTGTAATTTAGCATCATACTGAGATAAAATGCAGCCCCCAAATGCAGACTGTCTAACAATATGACAGTATTTCACATGTCTTAATAATAAATTAGTCTTGTGTTGCTGTTTGATGGTGGTGGTGGTATTGAGGCTGGATTGATTTACAGGGAAGAAATGACCTCATATTTATTCAACAAATTTATTTAGCAATGACTTTGTGCCAGGCACACTGTATTAGATACTAAGATACAGCACTAAGCAAAACAGACATGGGCCCCTTATGAAATTACAATCTAGTAACACAATCTAGTCTACGGAGGTCTAAGAAGGTTTCCTAAGAGTCTGTTTATGGAAGACTTCCAAGAGAAGGAATTGACTAGAATCCAGGGGAGTGGAATAAAAAAAGGAGGATCTGGAAGAGTCTATTGTACTTTTGTCATTTGGTGACTGTTTATCATCTTCTAAATGATTCCCTCGCATTTTCAGTACCACTGCTGCAAAAAATTCAAACTTAAATTTTCAGTCTCCATTGCAGACATGTGATCTAGCTCTACCAGTCCAACACACTAATGTGTGACTTTCATTTACACATGAATAACATAAGTAAACAGTCTTCATGTAGTGTTTCCTTTCCTTTTCTTTATTAAAGTTGTGTAGCAGAGACCACTAACTATTAAACAGATTGTCATTACTAGGTCAAGACCATGCCTTTGTTATTCTGTGGCTAAACTGTAGATGCTGTCCTACTAGAAGTTTATAAGTCTGATTCTATAGCCCTCCTGATAATTCTTTGAACTGCCAAAAATCTTTTTGTGATTCCCACAAATAAGGCATCCAATCACTTCACAACTAGTGAGGTGTGAAGTAAGGGTCCTTGACCCTGACCTGCTGCTCTTGTCACCTGCTGCAGCATCCAGAAACAGCCTGCATCAGTGTAGGTTTTCCCCATGGACGTCTTGAAGTCCCAGAGATAATGAACACAGGGATACTTCAGTAAGGCAGTCTTCAGTTAATTCTTTCCTAAAACAAAAACAGACTGGCTTCATTCCAGACAATTTTGAAGAGCAACATGAGCCCCAGTGAATCTGAATGCAAAGTGGGCAAAATCCAAGTGGCTTTTGACAGATGTTTGCTGGTTCTAATTTAAAGATTTCATGGGGATAGTCTCATTGTTCATAGCAGCTCCAAAGATACTGGAAGATATTTCTGTAAGCCTTCACCAGGTCTGGCAATGTTTCCTTTGATGCTGTGGCTGACATTGTTCATCCTCAGGAATAATCACGACTAATCTACACTGAGCAGTTGGTAAATGCCAAGCTTCATCATGTGCCATCCCACAGGATCCCAGTTACAAAGCTTTCAACTAGATACTTACTTTAATTATCCCCGATTTACAAATGAGGAAACTGAGGTAGCATAACTTAACACAACCAACTGAAGTAACTACATGACCCAGTCTTTGAATTCAGGACATTTAACTTCAGAGATTCACATGTTTAACACTGGACTGTGACAGTAGGGCAGAGGCAATGACTTTTGTGGGAATTCTGTTGCACTTACCCAACAGTAATTTTGCCCATTATTTTTTGTGATCAAAATAAACTTGCAATTTAAAGCATCTCATTCTAAAGGCCTTGTGTACCAAGGTATGATGTGGTTCTTGGCTTGAACTCCATAATCAGGAAACTAAACCAATCTCTATAAAAGGTAATACTACTAAGTTCTTTAGTTGACAGGACATTGTCTGCCAAGTGCTGTGTCTCAATAAAAAGTGACATTTTACAATCAATCAATAAGTTTGTTTTCAACTTTTATAGAATTGAGGCTGCCAACTAGGGTAAATGTGGTCTGGGAATCAGGTTACCCAAGCAGCCACAGAAAATCAGAAGGTAGTTATTAACAAGTATCTCACTGTATGAAAGCCAGAGAGGAGATATGGAACTTCTAACAGAAATTCTCTGACATTGGCGTAATTATGAATAAAGAGTTTTTTTAGTACCTAGTGAGTTCTAAGGACCTTTCATGTTTCATTTTAGCTGTTCTTTTTTTTTTTTTTTTTTTTTTTTTTTTTGAGACGGAGTCTCACAATGTTGCCGGGGCTGGACTCTAACTCCTCTTGCCTCAACCTCCCAAGTAGCTGAAACTACAAGCACAAGCCACCATGTCAGGCTTGATCTTCTCTTGATGGCAACAGAGTTACCTTCTTTGCAGACACCATGGATATTCTATGGATTATTCTTCATGCTCTACCTCATTTCAATAGGGATATGAGACAAAAGAGAAATTGAGGAGAAAGAGGAAAACTCCTCACAAGACCCTCCCTTCTCCAAACCTTTCTCCAGGCCCATCCCCAGGAGAAGGTCTCACTCTGACATTTCCTGTCCCCCGTCATTGTACTGCTACTCACTACCCAACCTGCTTTGAACCTTTCAGAGCTACCATCTTATCCTCACCTGTATCTGGGTCAAACAGTCTATAACTAAAAGCAGCAGTCTTGCCATGTTAACTTATACTTCTTGGAACCTTAAGATTCACTTAATATTTTTATATATTTCTTCTTTCAAGACCCACCTGCACTGTCCCCTCAAGTCTCTCTTCTCTAACGTACTATTTGGCCTGAAGTCTGACCTCTGACAACTTCCCATTTCCTGCGTGCCCTCCTTGGGCTCCTCTCCACTCTGAGTGCCCAAGGCTTGTTCCCAGTCAGTCTCACAGTGTCATCCTGCACTCCTCACCCGGTCACCCTTGATCGGCTACAGAGTCAGGGCCTCTACACCACTGCCTCTTCAGAGTCCTGCCCAGTCGTCTCCCTCCAACCATCACCCTACCCTGAAGTGAGATTCTACCTTTACCTCCTGAGGTCAAGTGGTTTCTCAGAGGTGTGGTCTGAGTCACCTGATCAGATCAATGGGTCTTTCTCAACCATCATTTCCATTTATCTTTTGCCATACCTCTCTCATGAAACTGCCTCCTCCCTTGGCTTCTTTGTCATTTTCTTGGGATCCTCTCCCATCCCTGACTCCTCTGGCTGTCTTTTCCTTTTCTTGTTTCCCTAAGTATAAGTTCCTTCCACTTCTTCCTCTTCTTGTTCTGCATTTTCTCTTAGTGACTCACTCGTGGGTATGACTTTATTGTCTTTTTATTTGACTTCCTACCTGACTGTTTCCTACATTTTTGTTCACATTTCTAATCACCCACTGGTTTCTATGTGAAAATTCTTATCATTTTTTTTCAAGTCAGATGTGATCAGGATCCAGTCACACCTACTACTCTTCTCTGAAGCAAACCGCTTATTCTGAACAGGATTTCTAAATCTCATCTTTTAAAAAAAATCCCAGCTGGGCTCGGTGGCTCAGCCTGTAATCCTGCGCCTTTGGGAGGCTGAGGTGAGTGGATTGCCTGAGCCCGTGGGTTCGAGACCCGCCTGGGCATGAGACCTC
>NW_007245739.1:363522-375530 GCF_000164805.1 Carlito syrichta
CCAAAAAAAAAAAAAAAAAAAAGAAATCCCATCTTGATCACTTTGCTCCTTTAATATCACTTTTTATATTCTCTCTCTTTTTGCCTTTATTTACATTTCAGATTCTCACTTAAAGTTCAATTTATACTCCATCCTCTCTTCCAAGGCTTCCTTGACCCCAGCTACACTGTGAATTCTGTATTATAAATTCCTAAAGATAGAAGCCAGGGATTAGACAACATCATGTTTCTCATTGTATTCCTTTTCACCTCCTATCATACCAGCAGTTAGTAAGCTTACAAAATGATTCTTGAGTGAACAAAGGAAGACATGAAGAAGGAAGGATGTAAAATATTTTGAAATATAGAGAAGAAACTGTAATCTTGGAACACTGCTTGGTTCTGCCAGGAATCATATTTACATAGTCAGGATTTGTAAATGTATTTATTGATTTTTAACTTTTAGAAATGGCCTATTGAGGAAAAAACAGATTTACATGTAATTATATGACAGATTATAGATTTATCTAGCTTGACACTGTAAAAGTAAAGATATGGCTGGCAGATGATGTGGGTGGAAATAGAGAGGAGAGGTAGAGGGACATTTGGGGACACTAAGACCATCATGTGGGAGACAGTAGAGCCTCAAAGGTCTGAATTCAGGTTGACTGACCTCCAATCTCTCTGCCACCTTATTTAACTTATTTAACCTCAGGCAAGTCCCCATTAACTTCCCAAGCCTTCATTTTCTTGTATGTAAATTAGGAAACTACCTCATAGGGTTGCTAAAAGGATTAAATAAGATGATTCATATAAAACACCTTAAATAGTGTCTGACTATAAATAAAATTTAGCCATCATTATCTTGTATCTCCGAACATGATGGGAGACACTGTCTAAAGTTGATAGAATTAGAAACCAAGGTTTACATGTATTATATAAAGATATAAAGTAATAAGGGAACAAAAATAAAAACAATTAAAGCCTAGAGTAGGAGGGGGAACTGAAGAGAATAAAAATTGAACTCAATCTTTATATTTTAAAACAAGACATCAATAGAAACTATTTTAAGATATGTTGGCCCAAAATATTATTTAGAAGTTGAGAAATAACCATCAGAAAACAAACAAATGAACAAACAGAAAAAGCTTACAAATGGTGGTTTATGAGAGGTGTGACCAGAAGCAGAAAAGGTAGGGAAAGATTTTGTTGATTTATATTATAACTTTGATACTATTTAATTTTCATCATGTGTACATATGGTAGAAACATCCATATACATATTCACATTTACATGCATACAAGATGCTTCAAGTGAGGACATGAACTGTTTAACTCCCCGGCAGTGCCTACTAAAGCCCTTTGCCACTAACACACACACACACACACACACACACACACACACACACACACACACACACACAGACATACACACACACAATCTATTAACTGAATAATGTGGCCTGTATTTAAACGAGGTTTAGTAGTGATTTGACATGGTTACCTTCCAAAGTAGTAAGATCACCTTATTGTTAACATAGCAGCTGAGCTGAAAGCTATGTAACTCATGCTAAATCTATCAAACCCATGTGTCTTTGTTTTTTCTTAGATAGGCAAACAGTTCCTTCTTTATACTCTAATGGTAACACTTAATTTTTGAGCATGTCAAGGAAAATAAATGTACATTGAACATGACATCTTTTTCAGTACAGAGGACTGTGGAAAACTCTCAGATGTTTTCTTGCTTCCTTTGTATGCATCAGGTTGGTACAAATTGCACAGAAACATTTTATCACATGATAAACAGAAGTCTCACTTCAGCTGTGGTCAAAGGATTTAAGGTCATTTTTTACAATATTGAGCCCATTGATTATAGTAGAGTCTATAATCCCTTGGAGGGATACAATGTTCTTCAGGAAATTCTGCTTTTTAGACAACTATATCATATCTTAGAGTTTGGATTTGGGTATCTTGAAGATACAAGCTCAATAACAATTTTTTAGAATATTGAAAAGATTTGTTATATTAAAGAGGGAACAATATTATTTTTTTCTAAAGTGACTTACATATGTATAGGTTAAAACTATAAAAATTTTATCAGAGATCCAATTTATAAAAAAAGTGTTCATTGGGAAGTTTATCAATAGATACATGCAGATCTAAGCTAATACTTTGAAAGGTATTTAAAAATTGAGCAGAGACCTAGAAACACAAGAACAAACACTGGACTTAGTTAATATCTTAATTTTTGTTCTTTAACTTTTGTATACTCTCCTAGAACTCTTTGTGTGGTCTTTTATCCAATAATTAACAAGTATCACTGAAGTGATGGGATGTGGTGCCCGACAGTGCTGGATTCTTTCTCTTTGAACTTATGTGTGACCTGTTCCATCCTCCTTATACTTTCTAAACGAGTGAAATTTTTATCCAAATCATGGGAAAGGTCTCCAAATATTCTTACAGACACAGGAAAATTAGTCAGGACCTGTATCCTGTAGAAGAGTTTCTATTTTTAAAATGTGATTACCAGCCTGGGCAATATAGTGAGACCTCATTTCTACACACACACACACAAATAAAAAATAGAAAATTAGACATGGTGGCATGCATCTCTAGTCCCAGCAACTTGGGAGGTTGAGATAGAAGGATCTCCTGAACACAGGAGTTGAAGACTTTGGGGAACCATGAATATGTCACTGCATTCCAGCCTGGGTGAAAGAGTGAGACCTCCACTCAAAAAATAAAAAAGTGATTAAAGTACCCATTCAGGATAAGATTGAAAGGAGCTCTATTTCTAATGTCTCTACTGGTATATATATTTTTAAAAACCTGTTGACTTTTGCTCTTGTTCCCACTGTAAACATGTGTATAAAAGCCCTACTGCTTTCCAGAGTACAAACTAGTTCACAGTGAATTAGGAAATTAGATATGTGCTTAATGTTAGCAAGTTACGAAACTAATACCAAAATAACCAGATAGAAATATTTGGTAAATAATTACGTGTTCTCTGTAAGCAATATATCTGAGGTTTTGCTTTCTAGGTTGATAATCAGTAGAGAAAAATAAATAAAACTTTAAATAATCTTTAAATGTTTTTAACCTACCAAAAAAACCAAGGTAATTATTTTATTTATTTTTTTACTTTAGACTTTAATTATGTCACACCAGTCCTGTATTCCAAAATTCCTTTATTTTAAAGTGTAATTACATCATCACCCATCATACCTTCTAATCTAGTTCCAGAACCTACTTAATAAATGGCTTTTGAATGGATGCGCGACATCCATTTATACATGGGCAGATAATATACGGTCCACACTTGGTATGGAATACTGTTTTTCAAATCCTATTGCTTTCAGCAAGCTTTGCCAAAAAGTTTTCTTTCTCAAAGACATTATACTCAGACTAAAAGAAATTTACTTATGCATGTTTACTCTATGCATGCCCCACAAAAAAAAGCAAAACTTTTTCCATACTCAATCTGCCAAATATATTTGCCAACAGAAATTGGCTACATATATTTATAACCTTATCTTTCTGTGTATTTACAAATGGTTCTACTTGAAAATGAAATACAACTATTAGCTAAGACAACTAACAAAGGGTCATGGGAGGAGGCAGGGAGGGACAGAGAGAGGGAGGGAGGGAGTGAGGGAAAGAGGGAGGGAGAAGAAGAGGAAGAGGAGGAGGGGGGTGGAGAAGGGAAGAAGAAGGAGGAGGAGTAGAGTAGAAGGAAGGAAGGAGGAAGGAAAGAAAGGAGAAAAGAAGGAAGGAAAAAGGAAGATGAGGAGGAGAAAAGAAAGCATAAAAAATAGTAGTTCTGGGAAATGTTTAATAACCAGCTATCCTAGTAGGGAAAAAAGTTCTGCCTTCTTTGTATAATCTGTTGATTTCCCTGCTTTAATGTTCCATATGGTCAATCTCAGGCCACCAGCTTGACGTCACTGATCCCATGGTAGGGAAGAGCTGCACACATCAGTTTTCATTTGTAAGTCAGCCTCAGCACTCCACTTGCACAGAAGCCACCTTCCTTCTATGGCTTAAGGTAACATCTGCTGCATATTATTAAAGGAAATTACAAAGATTGCCCAGATTCAAGAAAAGGAAACAAAGACCTCACTAATAAGATCATGTGGAATGGGTGCTATCAGTGTGGCCAACTTTGGAAGATACAACTTGACACACCCTTCAGCAAAGCTGTAATACCTAAACTTTGCCTATGCTCTCTTTTGAGGAAAATTTTGACTAAGGCAACATGGGAATCTCTTTTGGTTCTCATAACAACCCTATGGAGTTTATATTTGATGAATGGGGAATTTGAAATTGAAAGAAAAAATTATCTTGACCAAAGTCATTCAGCCAATTAGAAATTAAGCTGGCATATAAATATAAATAAATATTCAAATCTTCAATAGATCTGGACTCCTAACCCCAAGATAGTAGTTCTCATATTTTAGTTTATATCAGAATCACTTTAAGGGCTTGTTCAAATACAGGTTTCTAATCCCCGCCCCCTGAGTTTCCAATTAATTAAATTTGGAATGGACTGAGAATTTGCATTTCTGACAGATGCTTAGGGTGCTGATGCCATTGGAGATGCAGGGCAGACACTGAGAATCACTACCCTAGGCTATACTAACATGTAGTTATTCAAGCAGGGAACCACTTGCTTGAGTTTAGTAATGAAATCATAGGAGTTATCACCAATTTCACGTATCAGAAATCCAAGCCTATCTATAAACCAAATTCTCGTAGATCAATGTATCAAATCGCTTTGGGGACTGTGTGATTTGCCACAGGATGTGTGTTTGGATGTGTGTCTGCAACAAATGCCTCTCTGCAGTTACACTCATTACCACTAGATGAAGCTCCTGTTGCTTTTGCTTTCTTCTCTCAGGGGAACCTGCTGATTGGCTACTAGATAACGCGGACTGGAATTTAAAATTCATAATTAGAGTTACTCAAAGTTATTTTGCTCTGAAGGTAAGGCGGACCAGCCTTAACTTGTTAATTTCAATAAAACTTAGAAGGCTGGGTGTTAAGGTGCATATAATGGCCTCAAGCTATAACCCATGACTTCTCTAGTTGGTATCTGTTTATTTAAAATTATATACCCATTACCTTCCACCCTACATTGACTAGTTTTATACCATGTGTTGACTTTAAGGAGGTACAAAATAGGACAAGTGTAGAAAAAAGAAACCTCTATCTCCTCCTAGATGAAAGCTGGGAATTCGCTTACTCAATATATTTTCTTGGGTTTTTTTTGTTTTTTTTTTTGAGTTGGAGTCTCACTCTGTTGCCCAGACTGGAGTGCAACCTGTTGGGCTCCGGTGATCCTTCCGCCTCAGCCTTCCAAGAGCCGGAATTACAGGCATGCGCTACCACGCCTGGCTGATTTTTTTTGTGATTTATTGTAGAGATGAGGTCTCGCTGCCCAGGCGGGCCTCGAACCCGCGGGCTCAGGCAATTCACTCACCTCAGCCTCCCAAAGGCGCAGGATTACAGGCTGAGCCACCGGGCCCGGCTTCAATATATTTTCAAAAGTGTAATCATGAGCCTACCACATTTATTCAGTTTACAGATTTCTTACAAGCTAACAGGTAGATTCAGAATTTCTATAGAAGATGGTGGTCAGAGCTGCAATTTGATTGGAAGAAGAAGCTGTCCAGAGGCTTGTTTTGTAATCGCATTTGCATGTCAAAACCACTGTCAGGTAACTCTGGAGAGTTCAGGTCAAGAGCCCAAGGAGATGGATAATGTTGAGTTAGGGAAGGTTAAACAGAAGTGTGGTGAGAACCACTCAATCATCTGATCATTAGTTCTGTGGAGCCGTTGTATGGTGATCAGACACCTATCCAGATTGCTAAAAGGGCAGGTGCCAGGCAAAAGACTTAGAAGACCCTTTTTGGAAGCTTCAAAATTCTACAGGTGGGACAGGGATTGGTGGAGGTTAGTGGGGTAGGGTGCTTCCACTCACAGTAATGGCACATTATATAACTGGACTGATCTTCTCTCTGAAGACAATTATAAACACAGGCAAAATATAAAAACACCTTTAAAACATCAAGGGTTAAAAAGAGTGAAAAATTACCGTTCCTAGAGAGGATGGAAATCAAAGAAGTGAGCCAGGGATTCCAGGATGCCCCTGAGATGTTTGCAGATTTGCAAGACAAACTGAGAGACCAACTAAACTTTTGACTGCCTCCTAGGAACAAGGGGGACAGAATCTGAGGCCAAGGTCTGCTAAGAGTGAGAAAGGCAGTCCCTGATACACAGGAGCAGAGCTTGCCCTCAAAGCCAGGTTTTGGTGTTCTCTTCCTAAACATAACCCATTTCATGGAATATCAGTATCAGACAAAACCACTCTGACTCTGATGAACCAAGACAAGCACAAGCCAACTCCATCATTACGTCTGAACACAGGCAAACAAGAACATTGTCCAAGCTACAAAAATGACTGCAATTCTCCATGTGCTGACTTATATGATTGCTGTTTCTTCACCAATTCCAGCCTTGGCCTTCATCTGATCTTCACTTCTTTTTTTTTTTTGAGTTGGAGTTTCACTGTCGCCCAGACTGCAGTGCAGTGGCCACTCCCGGCCACCACAGCCTCGACCTGCTGGGCTCCGGTGATCCTTCCACTCAGCCTTCCAAGTAGCCGGAACTATAGGTGCGCGCTACCACGCTCGGCTAATTTTTTAAAATTTTATTGTAGAGATGAGGTCTCGCCTGCCCAGGTGGGTCTCGAACCTGCGGGCTCAGGCAATCCACTCACCTTAGCCTCCCAAAGGCGCAGGGATTACAGGCTGAGCCACCGAGCCCAGCTGATCTTCACTTCTTACTCACATATCCAACATGGAATTACTGTTATGTCCTGAAAACAATTAAATCCAAACAAAGGCCTGCTTTATTAAGCCCTTCCCCAAATCACCTAACACATCTTATAATGACTCCTTTCTGACACTATTTGAGATGTCTCCAGGTCCCCCATGCTGTGTTCACCCTTGTTGCAATGAGTAAGAAACCCAACTTGTTAAAAAAAAATCATCACCCATCTTTTTACCTAGTTAGGTGGTGGGTTATTATTTATTTATTTATTTTCTATAGATATTCTTGAACTTTGCACTGGAACTCAGTTAAATTACTTGAAAACAAGTTGATACTTTTGGATTTTGCTTTCCGTTGGTGGACTCTACCTGTTGGCCCATCTGTCTTGAGGTTTTCCAGCATGACAGGAGGACACAGGCACTGTTACTATCTCTATGTGAGCACAAGGCACTGCTGCTTCTAATCCTTTCTAGTGGTGCCATTCTGGCTCCATTATTTTCTGCATAAGCGCATGTTGATCATTGATCAGTTGTCTAGTCCAGGGGAGCAAAGATCTAAAGCCCACCCTTTCTCACCCTCCATCTCTTTCTGCAGCTCTCTCCTCCCTGTTATTCATCCTATCAACTCTAGTTTCCTTGCTCTCTCAGACTCTTAAGTCCACCTTCTCAACTTCAAGGTTCTGATGGTTTTGCAAAGCAGCTTGGAATTTCTCTCCAGGCAGTAAACTGGGAAAGTCTCAGGGCTTGCCGTATGGGTTTCCTCCTCTTCAGGAATCACTGCCTTTTGTTGCTTGATATTCATTGTCTTGCAAACTGCCTGTTGTTCAATGTGTTATTATTTCAAGCAAGAGGATAAATCAGAGCTCCTACTCTATCTTGGCCAGAAGCAGAAGTTCTTATAGATTTTTGTAGTTAAATCTTTAAGTAGTGAGACGACAAGACAATGCTGATTTAGTTTAATCTGTAGGCCTTTATCAGTTGGTTGAAAGTACACAAATTTATTTTCAAATTATTCAACAAGCTCAGAATCATTCAGGTTTATTTCACAATCACTTCTCATCAGTTATTTAGGAAATCTTTAATTGGAAAGAAAATGACAGAGTCAGCAGAATTTTTCATTTGTCAATTATATTAAATAAAAAATTTAAATGTGGTACAATATCAGTTGTCTAATGTCAGGTTTATTTCATAGTCTGTTCTACTTTGACAACAAGAGATTTTTATTATTGTATTTTTCTGTTTTCATTTTTAGTAAATGCTTTTGAAGGCATTGCTAAAGATATCAGTTTTCGAGAAACCATCTTCCTGTCAGTTACTGATTTAAAATCCTGAGGATACACTGTTTAAATTTTCTGCTGAAACTGAATGAGTTTAAAAGTAGCCACAGAATGCATTTACTAGGTGAATTCCTCCTCTCTTCCCCCATCTCATATTTTGCATAAATCCCTGAGTCTTTGCACTCACATAAACTTTCATTGTTTTTGCTTAAATTAAAAATTTTTGCCCACACCTGTAATCCCAGCACTCTGGGGGGTCGAAGTGGGAGCATCACTTTGAAACCAGGAGTTTGAAAACAGCTTGGACAACATAGTGAGACTCAATCTGTAATTTTTTAAAATTAGTTAGGCATTCGCCTGTAGCCCTAGCTTCTCAGGAAGCTGAAGCTGGACCTTGAGCCCAGGAGTTCAAGGCTGCAGTGAGTCATGAACATGGCACTGCATTTCAGCCTGAGAAACCGAGAGAGAACCCAACGCAAAAAAAATTTTTTTAATTAAAATAAAAAATTTATAATAGACTCTTCCTCTATTTTATGTGAAAATGAACAGATGCATAACAATAATTCTGTGATGTACTTTAAACAGATTTTTAATGGAAAATGGATGGCAAGGGTAAAGAAGCCATTTTTAAAACTGCAAGCTTGAGAGTGACAAACAACTAACACTGATGAAGGCCAAGTTGTTACTATATCAAGGGGACAAGATTCAGCAGAAGGAGAGTCATTATATTTTTATTTGTCAGAGAGCTGTTTGTCCTTTCATTTATCCTGAAATCTGCCCCCACCTCCCGTCGACACACAGCACAGGCAGCATTAGGAAACATTTGACGGCGTCCGGGTGCCTGAAATAATGTCTACCGGTTTCATTTGTTCATTTTTCAGCTTGCAGTACATTAGAAGAAACAGCTTTAAAACAGGTCTAGAATGGAGGCAGAGGCTAACTGAAAGTGACAACAGAAGGCAAATAAACATTTGATAATAATGAAAGCACTAGAGTAAACTTTATAGCTTATACTCCAGCAGAAAGATGGGTAAAACAAGCAAGCACACACACACACACACACACACACACACACACATATACACACACCCCACACACACACACACATACACAAACATAATATATATCTTGGAAGTGCCAAGATACATCTTCTGGACAAAAAGTCAAAAAGATATATAGCAACATGGAGTTGCTTATTACATTGCATTTACCTCAAAGACAGCACTTTATTACAGCATAACATAATCACTGATTTTTATTATAAAGGCAACTGAGGTGAGTAAACAACTTCAAAGTTTATTAAACAACCTCGATGTTTATAAAACATTTATAATTTTTTCACATATTATCTCGAGCTGATTGTGAGATTGATAGTAATCCTCTAAAGAAAGTATTACTGTGTTAAATTTAAAGTTGAGGAAGTGAATTATTTTAACATGATTCAGGTCTCTTGATTCTAGGTTCAGTTTGTAATGTTTAAAAAACTGAAGTCATTGAAATTTAAATCTATTTAAACCTTTACAGTATTTTCCATTAAAAATTAGTAAAATCTGTCTGGGTGTGGTGGTCAAGCCTGTAATCCCAGTACTTTGGGAGACTGAGAAAGGAAAATTGCTTGAGCCCAGGAGTTCAAGACCAACCAAGGTAAAATAGCAAGACTGTCTCTACAAAAAAAATTAGCTAGGCAGGTGGTGTACACTTGTAGTCCCAACTCCTTGGAAGGCTGAGGAGGGTGGATTGCTTGAGCCCAGGAATTTGAGGCACAGTAAGCCACAATTGTGCCACTGCACTTTAGCCTGGGCAACAGAGTGAGACACCCAACCCCAAAAAAAAAAAATAGTAAAATCTAAAATATTTAGACAATTATTAAGTAAATTTCATCTCTTTGGAAAAATCTGTTTAACTCATTCACTCTTACCTGTTTGTTGAGGGCTTACTATGTGCTCAGCACTCTGATAGGTGAGAAAGACAGAGAGAGAGAGAGAGAGAGAGAGAGAGAGAAATTGTCTTGTGTTTGGCCCATAGCCTGAAGGCACTGATAATTTAAGGAAGAAGATAAGTACAAACATGTCAGCTAAGGTGAGGACCCCTAAACAAATGCCAACAGGGACTGGAAAAGAAGTAAATGTCACTTTTCTAAGGTGACTTGCTAGAGGTGGCATTTACCTTTGTGAAAAGTGGTTTGCACAGGGAATGCAGAGAGTGAGAGTGTTCTATAAACACTTGATGTCACATGGAGTGGCAGCTGCAGTAAAGATGAGGAAATACAGGGTTCTTCCAGACATAGAAAGTGACCCTGTATGCCTGAAGCATAGCACAAGTGTTGGGCGATTTTACAAATTTAAAAATAAAAAAATACTGAAAATGCATTCAGCTGATGTATATGCCAGGCTCTGCACTAGCCCTGGGCATTCAGCAGTAACCAATCAGAAAAAGTCACGAAAAAAGCTTGCACTCCAATGGAGAGATGGGTAAGACAAGCAAACATACATACATATATATACTATATATCTTGGAAGTGCCAAAAAATGTATACACATTTTAAGAGATATTGTCTATGTATTATTTTAAGTTCATGATAATCAGAAGTGTCTGGACCACTTTGAGTACGTCTTGCCATTGCAAATCAAATGTGACTTGTATTCATCTTTTGTTACCAATATATATTGAGTATTACAATTTTAATACAGTTTTTTCCTTTCTTTTTCTTTTTTCTTTTTTTTGAGTCAGAGTCTCACTCTGTTGCCCAAGCTGGAGTGCAGTGGCATGCTCAGGGCCACGGCAGCCTCGACCAGCTGGGCTTAGGTGATCCTTCCGCCTCAGCCTTCCAAGTAACTGGAACCACAGGTGTGTGCCACCAAGCCAGGATATTTCTTTATTTATTGTAGAGATGAAGTCTTGCCATGTTGTTCAGCCTGGTTTCAAATCTCTGAGCTCAGGCAATCCTCTTGCCTCCGCCTCCCAAAGTGCTGGAATTATAGGCATGAGCCACCATGCCCGGCTTTTTTTTCTTTCTTAAAATGTGTATACATTTTTTGGCTGTGTGTGTGTGTGTGTGTGTGTGTGTGTGTGTGTGTGTGTGTGTAATGAGGTATAAGAAATTGAGCAGTGCTAAGAAGAAACAAAGCAGGCTGAGGGGGTATAGACAGTGGATGGCGGCAGAGTGGATTTAGGGAAGAGCATCACTGTTTAAGAAAGAGCCAACACGGAGGCTCTGAGTGAGTTCAGAAGACCAGGATGAAGAGAAAAGGTAAGATATCAATCCCTTATGAAGCTAATGCCCCAAAGCTAACCACTTATCAGGAAAAAGAAAAGTTAGAAACCCCTTTAGTGAGAAACGGTTTTATTTTATTTTTAATTTTTATTTTAAAGATGTGGGCTACAATTCAGGGTTAGGTATACAAATAGTCACTGTACAGGTGAAGTTTGGGTCTCACTTTGGTCCCCACTTCACTTGGTTTGAGATCAGGTATGCTTATTAATGAAGTGTGCCCTCCCTCCCTTGGAGGATACCCACTACTACCAATCCCTTTCTTGTAGTATTATGATAATTGTTCAGGGTCCACTTATGCACGAGACTGTGTGATACTCGGTTCTTTGTTTCTGTGATAGATCACTGAGTATTACAGACTCTAAATTCATCTAAGTTACTGTGAAGTTCATTATTTTGTCCTTCTTTATGCCTGTGTAATATTCCACAGTGCATATGTTCCACATTTTTTTAAATCCAGTCTACTTTCAATGGGCAGCATGGTTGGTTCCATGTGTTTGCTATTGTGAATAATGCCTCAATAAATATGTGTGTGCAGGTATCTTTTTCATAGACTGATTTGAGTTCCTATAGGTATATTCCCAGAAGAAGGATTGCTGGGTTGTATGAAAGGTCGATTTTTTTTTTTTTTTTTGAGTTGGAGTCTCACTCT
>NW_007245739.1:375550-376829 GCF_000164805.1 Carlito syrichta
AATCAACTCTAAATGGATCAAAGACCTAAACATAAAACCTCAAACTATAAGAACCTTAGAAAATGCAGGAGACATCCTTATGGAACTTGAAACTGGCAACAATTTCCTGATCAAAACTCCAAATGCCTTTGCCATAAGAGATAAGATAGACAGGTGGGACCTCATCAAATTGACAAGCTTCTGCAAAACCGAAGAAACCATTAAGAAAATGGGAAAACAGCCCATAGAATGGGAAAAAATATTTGCCAATTGTATGTCTGACAAAGGCTTAACATCTGGGATCTACAAAGAACTCAAATATGCTGAAAAGAAAAACAAACAGCCCCCATTACAAAGTGGGCAAAAGATATGAATAGACACTTTTCAGAAGAAGACATACAAGCAGCCAACAGATACATGAAAAAATGCTCAGCCTCGATAATCATTAAAGAAATGCAAATTAAAACCACACTGAGATACCACCTAACTCTAGTCAGGATGGCTCTCATCAATAACAAAAAACAACAGGTGCTGTAGGGGTGGGGAGAGGAATACTGGGAGTGTAAACTAGTACAGTCTCTATGAAAAACAGTGTGGCGATTTCAAAGAGAAACTGTTTTAAATAAGCTGTGAAGTACTTGGATTCTACTCAACGTTTTCTTCTCAGATTCTGTATCTCAACCCCATGGCCCTGTTTCTTCTCTATCACCATTTCTGTTCCAATGGGCAGAGGAGAGCTCTGAGAACACACACACACACACACACACACACACACACACACACACACACACACACACACCCCTGGGCTGAATCTTGTGACAAGGAATGTCACAAAATTACCTTCAAGTTCCTGTACCCCCTCTACCTCCCCTGTTCTCTGCAGAATTCAATTTCCATAAATAAGCTCCTGGGAATCTCTTCTTCTTTCCCCCCCTTTCTTCACTCACCTGTTTCTAGCCATCCCTCTCACCCTGAAATGCCACACTGAGGGACCCCATTCAGCCTTGTGCTTCCAACCCTTATAGGTTTTTGCCCCTTCTGCTTTATCAAGTTGTTGATCCAGGATGAAATAATACAGAAAGAGGGGGGAAGAGTTAAAGCTTAAGAGTTGACTGGGATCTAATCACGGCAACATGTGCTGTTGGGCTAAAGCTCAGGTTACAAACACAAGTGTACAACAGGGCAAGGCATGTGATACGGGTGTGTGAAGAGGGTCTGCAAGACAGGAAGAACTAAGTTTGCTCTGTTTCATCTCTCTCTCTCTCTCTCTCTCTCTCTCTCTCTCTCTCTCTCTCTCTCT
>NW_007245739.1:376849-377649 GCF_000164805.1 Carlito syrichta
TTTTTGAGTTGGAGTCTCACTCTGTCGCCCCAGACTGGAGTGCAGTGGCCGCTCCCGGCCACCGCAGCCTCAACCTGCTGGGCTCTGGCAATCCTTCCGCCTCAGCCTTCCAAGTAGCCGGAATTACAGGCATGCGCTACCACGCCCCGCTGATTTTTTGATTTATTGTAGAGATGAGGTCTCGATGCCCAGGCAGGTCTCGAACCCCCAGGCTCAGGCAATCCACTCACCTCAGCCTCCCAAAGGCATGGGAGAAAGGTCGATTTTTAGATCAACATTGTTAAGATGTCCATTCTTTACAAGGCAGTCTACAGATTTAATGCAATACCCATTAAAATACCAGCATCATTCTTCTCTGACCTGGAAACGACAATACAAAAATTCATATAGAAAAATAAATGACCACGAATAGCCAAAACAATCCTTAGCAAAAGAAACAAAGCAGAAGGTCTCACACTTCCAGATTTCAAACTTTATTATAAGGCTATCATAATCAAAACAGCCTGGTATTGATACAAGACTAGGCATATAGACCAATGGAACAGGATAGAGATTCCAAAAGCAAAACCTCAATTTCTCAACCAACTTATCTTTGACAAAGCCTCCACTAACAATCACCAGGGAGAGGAGAACTTATTCAGTAAATGGCGCTGGGAAAACTGGTTGACCACTTGCAGAAGATTAAAACAAGACCCCTACCTACCACCATACACAGAAATCAACTCTAAATGGATCAAAGACCTAAACATAAAACCTCAAACTATAAGAACCTTAGAAAATGCAGGAGACATCCTTATGGA
>NW_007245739.1:377669-378551 GCF_000164805.1 Carlito syrichta
CTCACTGTAACCTCGAACTGCCAGGCTGAAGTGAGCATCCCCCTCCCCCACCACCCCACTCCCTACTCAGCCTCTCCAGTAGCTGGGACTACAGACATGAGTCACTGTTCCCAGTCTAAACTTGCTGTATTTCACTCAAGAATAGCACTTGCGTGGATTTTTTGCCTATTAATAGACTTTGATCCAAACATAACAACTATAGGCTGGCCCACAGGCTGTCAATTGGTCACCCGTGGTCTCCATGATGGGACCTGCCTCTCCGTGTAAACAGGGAAACCCTGGAAAGGTCTTGAGCAGGGGGGAGACAAGTTAAGTGGTAGCTGAAAAGATTAATGGGGTGGCATTATGCAAACAGCCTGCAGGGGACTGGGCTTGAGGAGCCAGGAAGAACTGTCTGAAAGACATTGTAAGGAGTGGGACCTTATTGTAAGTCAGTGGGATCTGGACTACTTTAACAGCTGTGGGATAGTCTTTTTAAGTTAGATAGATTTAAAAAGGAAAAATCAACAAGACTTGGTAGTAAATTGGAGAGGAGCAGAATCATGATAGCTATATGGTTCAACCCTAGATAAGGGAGGAAGATTTGAAGCAGATAAGTTCCAGCAAATGGTGTTGATCTGGGGAAAGAAGACATAAGTTGCTAGCAGACAGTCCATCAGGCTGTTGGAATTGCAGCAGCAGAACCCTTGAGGTAGAAAGTAGAACAGGAGAAGTGTGGATGAACGCTAAATCTGTGCAATGGAAGAAATAAAGCAAGGGATGAGTGAGGGGCAGAGGTTTCATGTTTGGGGAAGGCCCATGTTCTGGGTGGTGAGGAAGTAGAGAGCCGGGCTCGGCGGCTCAGCCTGTAATCCCGCGCCTTTGGGAGGCTGAGGTGAGTGG
>NW_007245739.1:378571-481809 GCF_000164805.1 Carlito syrichta
CCACTGCACTCCAGTCTGGGCGACAGAGTGAGACTCCAACTCAAAAAAAAAGGAAGTAGAAACCAACTCAACCGGGCAGATAAAGAGAAGAAGTTACAGACACAGAAAGCCGAGGATAATCATCCCTGATCAAGGTCATAAAAGCTGACCGAGAGGTCATTGGTAACCCTGGAGTTACTTTTGGGGGGGGATGGACAGAAGTCAGATTTCATAGCACTAAGGACGCAGCACAATGAGAAATTTCAGATCGAATCTTAACATAACTTGCTACTAGAAAACATAAACTAGGTTCTGAAGGCTTTACACTTGGGGATAAGGGGATGTGGAGATAAAACAGCCTGAACTGCAGCCACTGGGTTGACTTCTATTCTGAAGCTACTTTTTGGTGCATTCTACAGAAAGTTTTTTGCCCTTCTTAAAATAAAACTTTTGTCCTAAGAATCATTCATACCTATGTGAACTGAACGAACCAGCTCTGTGATCAGGAAGTACTCAATGTTCTGAACCTTAGAATAGAAAGTGAAAGCAGAAATAAATGCCCCTCCCTTCACATCTGCAACAGCGTGGATTAAGGTAACATACTAATATTTCTCTTGGGTTTGTCTTAAAATCAGTATTTTTTAGAGCTGCTGTGCTGAAGTGTTTTTATAATTGAAGGTGAGGCTCTGAGGTGAGGGGGTGAATCTGCTCTGCTGTACTGAAAAGTATGTACAGTTGAGGCTGGGGCTTGTGCTAAGGCTCTTTCTGCTGAGCTGACTCATTCTCTTTCCGAGATCATGTAGTCTTTCTCAAATGTTCGAGGCAATTCTTGCTCCTCCAATCCCAGGATGTTTTGTTCCCTGCTATGCCATTTAAGGTACAGTGCAGTGCAATGAAAAATCCATGAGACCAAGGATCGAAGAGCTGCATTTTAGTCCTGATTTTGCTCCAAACTTCCTGTGTGAATTTGGGAAAGTCGCTCATTCTCAGTTTCTTTGTCTGAATGCTGGGGATTTGTACTAGGTGGGCTTTAAAATCCTTACTTGTTCCAGCCTAGAAGCCATGGCCTGTGCCTATAATCCCAGCTACCCAGGAAGCTGACCTGGGAGGACCACTTGAGGCCAGGAGCCTGACACCAGCCTGGGAGCTCTTCTCTCTACTTTTATCAGTCAAGTTCACTCTTCTCTGGGAGTATTTGTTACAAGTGGAGGCCGAACTACTCCTTCATTTAGGCCACAGAATGCAAGTCATAAACCTGATAATAATTTAATATCCAACACTCATTACGTGCTTTCTGTGTGCTGGTTGCTGTGCATACCAGCTTCTTCACACGAATTATTTCATTTAATACTAACAACATGAGGAAAGCATAATTATCATACTGTTTTATTTATGTATTTAAGTATTTTTTGAGTCAGAGTCTTACTCTGTTGCCCAGGATGGAGTGCAGTGTCACAATCATGGCTTACTGCAGCCTCAACCTCCTGGCTCAGGCATTCTTTCTGCCTCTGTCACTAGAGTAGCTGGGACTACAGGCATGCACCCTTGCACCCAGCTAATTTTTTGTATTTTGCGTAGAGGCAAGGTCTTACTCTGTTGTCCAGGCTGGTCTCATATTCCTAGTCTCAAGTGATCCTCCCCCTCACCCTCCCAAAATGCTGAGTTTACAGGTGTGAGCCACCACATCCAGCCCCTAAACTGTTCTAAAGATGAAAAAAATGATGCTCCAAACCTCAGAAACTTTGCCCAAGATCACACAGGTAAGTTTGGTGGAGCTAGCTTTGGACTCGGGGCACTCTGATTCCAAATTCTTGGACCTAAAGCATAAGCCACTCTTTTTTTTTTAAATCCTCTGAAATTCAAGCTAATAGACCAATTATGATTTCATTTATCAGAAGTTCTGGAAACAGTGTTTAAAAGGAAGTGTCATTATTTAACATTATTTTATTTTTTGTTTTTTTTAGCAATATCTGTTATCTGTATAATATTGCAAATTAGAAAATTGAGACAATTGTTTGGATAATTAATTCTGCAGAACTTGTTAATGATAATGAAAAAAAGAAGAAAAAGAAAACCACTCATGGGTTTAAGTTGGAGTAGAAAGTAGAGGCAGGTTGGGAGACAGAGTTGAATCACCTAAGTTAACTACACTGTTTGTCCTAATTTTATACATTCTGTAGCTTTACTCTTCTAATAGGAAGAAACAGTCTTAGTGCTTTTTGCGATGGTAGTAAATTAAGTCTGGTTTAATTGTATTTTCAAAAGTGGTGTAAAGGGAAGAGGATCAAAACAATTTAAAAAATATTCTCAGCTTGATATTATACACATAAATTTTATTTCCATGGCTTCTGATATATTGTAAACAGGCTGAAGATAACACCTATCTGGACCAACAACTTTTATACCAGTAGCCATACAATAAAGTCATTCAGATGATCTGCTTATTGAAAGAGGTGAAGTTCAATGCCATTAATAATAGAAATAATAATATCTGGTATTTGTGACTTATTAGGACAAAATAGGGACATCCTGAACAGTTTTCTTTCACATATCTAGGCATACTCCTTTTTTTTGAGTTGGAATCTCACTCCATTGCCCAGGTTGGAGTGCAGTGGCACGCTCACGGCCACCCCAGCGTCAACCTGCTGGGCTCCAGCGATCCTTTCTGCCTCAGCCTTCCAAGTAGCCGGAACTAAAGGGGCACGCTACCACACCTGGCTAATTTTTATTTATTTATTTATTGTAGAGACGAGGTCTCACCAAGTTGCCCAGACTGGTCTCGAAACTGCAGGCTCAGGCATACTCTTGAAATGTTGCAACCGTACAAGGGTGTCTGTAATCTCAGCTACTCAGAAGGCTGAGGCCACAGGATATCTTGAGCCTAGGAGTTCAGGGCCAGTCTGAGTAACATAGTGAGACCCCATCTCTTTAAAAGCAAAAACAAAAACAAATAACTTAAAGATGTAACCAAGTGTTAAAAACATTCAAAATGCAATGAATTTACACACCTTCCCTCTGCTCATTGCATGGAAATGCAAAGGAGATTCATTACCCACATTTTTAAGGTAAGGTCCTTTTGTTTGAACTCTAGAGGATTTTCATCTGTACTGACCAGATGATAGCTTAATTTCGACTTTGTTTTGTGAATAGTTGCCTAATTTTGACAGAGAGCAGGTTTCCCCCACTTGTATTACATCTTTTTGATATTCTAAGGTTTTATTGGTAACCTGAAATCTTTTTCTTCATGCTGTGAATGTTTTTTTATTCTAGATTAAATTCATTTATTGAAAATATTGTTCAGGTCCTGTGTGACATAATTGGTGCCAATGCAGTTATGAAGAACTGTGAGATTAGCCTGGATATGTACCTGTCTTCTAGAGGATAGACTTCATGTTCCATTCTTCTGCAATGGTTAATTCACACAGAAAACCAATGTTTAATATTCACATAGGATTGTACTGCTTAGCAGTCATCTTGCCCAGAATATGTATTTGTTCTCAGTTCTCAAAACCATCAAGTTATCAGTTCAGTAAGAATTCTGGGGGTTTCCCAGTAGCCACCAATGGGGAACCATTTCCTTGGCAGGAGCTAAGGCTCCCCAACATGGTCATTCCCCTCCACTACGACCTCTTTGTCCACCCAAATCTCACCTCTCTGGACTTTGTTGCATCTGAGAAGATTGAGGTCTTGGTCAGAGATGCCACCCAATTTGTCGTCTTGCACAGCAAAGATCTTGAAATCATGAATGCCACCCTCCAGTCAGAGGAAGATTCGAGATACATGAAACCAGGAAAAAAGCTGAATGTTTTGAGTTATCCTGCTCATCAACAAATTGCACTGCTGGTTCCAGAGAAACTCATGTCTGATCTGAAATACTATGTGACTATTGACTTCCAGGCCAAGTTAGCAGATGGCTTTGAAGGGTTTTACAAAAGTACATACAGAACTCTGGGTGGTGAAACAAGGTAAGTCCATGGTCAGGCTATTTACAGTCTCTTGTGATATTTTCCTTATGGGTTACATCTCTTTGCCAGGAGCATGCTTCAGCAATCAATTATGATAATCCAATAAACTGTGGGAAGCTCAATGAAAGAAAAGGTCTACCATTCCTTAAGGAAACCACAATAGAGATGGGAAGACAGGATACAGAGGTATAAACAGCTGGAGAGAGACAACTAGGAGTAGAGGCCAGTATATGACTGTGATAAGACAGACATGCTTATATGCTAGGGAAAATGATGGACAGCACAGAGAAGGCTGAAATAGGGAAGGCTTCTCAAAAGAGGTGAATTTTGATCTGGAATCAAAAGGAAATGTAAGTGAGACTGGGATTGGAAGAGAGAAAGTGAGAGAGTGTATAGTGCCCAGCAGATGGCACATCTCAAATCTAAGAGATAGGAACAAGGAACAAATCTATTTGAAGAACTGGTAAATATGGACTATTTGGTCAACTCACATTCACTGAGCACGTGCTGTGTGCCAGGCACTGTGCTTAGCACTGCATATATCATGGTGTGATATGATGGAGAGATAACCAGGACAAGAAAATGAATGAAATGGGTGAAGCAAGTGATAAGTTTTACAAAGGAAATAAAACAAGGTGCTATGATTACAAGAGAGTGTAGCTAGGATTGAGGCTAATTTAGATAAGTGGGCAGGGAAGTATTTGCTGAGGAAATGCACTTAAACTGAGACTTGAATTTTTTTCTCTATAAGACACCATTATCAGGACATCTTAGGGCAAGTGCAAATGCTCTAAGATGGGACTGATTGAGAAAAGAAGGCCAGTGTGGGCTGAGAAGACTGAACCAAAGGAAGAAAGATAAGATCATGTAGAGCCTTGTAGCCTCTTGTAAGGAGTTTACACTTTTTCTTGGGTGCAATGAGAGGTCATTAGAAAGTTCTGATCTAATGTGTGCTTTATAAAGATAATGTCTATGACAAGGGAATGTTATAGAGAAAAAAAGTAGAAGCAGTATAATCATGTGGAAGGGCATTACAGTAGTTCAGGTAAGAAGTCACGATGATTTGGGCAAGGCTAGTGGCAGTGCTTAAAGAGTGAAGTGATTAAAGTTGGCAGTTATTTTGGAGGGTATAACAGCAGAGATTGCTGCCATATTGGTTATATGAGGAGACAGAAAGAGAAGAATCAAAGATGCCTCATAGAGTGAATGATTGGTTTCCAGGGCCAGGATACATCTGGGAGGTAAGAGATGTCTGGCTATCCCATCTTTTACCAGTTGCATTTTTAAAAGAAAAAATCTTAGACAAATCAAATATAACAGAGTTTAATTGTGCAAAGAACGATTTCCAAACTGGGCAGCCCCAACCAGAACAGGCTCAGAGAGACCCTGGTCCTGCTCTGAGACTGAAGATTTATGGATAGAAAAAGGAAAGTAATGTACGAAAAACAAAAGTGAGGTACAGAAATGGCTGGCTTGGTTACCACTTGGCATTTGCCTTATTTGAACACAGTTTGAATAGTTAGTCGTCTTTTGATTGGTTGAAACTCAGCGACTGGCACAAGAATAGGTTCTAGTCTGTTGACACATTCAGTTAGGTTACAGTTTACTATATGCTGAGAAGCCTTTAGGCTGAACTTAAAATATGTATGGAGGTAGTTTTAGACTAAGCATAACATGTTCAGTTGTCTGCTAGAGAAACCCAGATTTGGTGGGTTAGCCACACAGGGGTGTATTTTCATAATTCAACAGGAAGTCTAGAAGTAGGACAACTCAGGTTTGCTATAGAGCTCTTCATTGTCACCCAGGACCCAGGCTCTTTCTGTCCTTCTGCTAATGGCTTTCTTCCTAATGCTCCAAGATGATTGCTGCACCTCTGGGCATCAAGTCCACATTCCAGGCAGGAAGAATGGGGGGCAGAGAGGAGAGAAAAAGACCAAAATAAACCTTCCAGCTGAGTCTGACCCTCTTTACAAAGTTTTCCCACCAATGACTTCAACTAGGCCAGAATGAGTTACATGTCCCACCAGTCAGTCACAAGGAAGACCGAAGAAGTAGCTCCTTTATTTGGTCTCATTGCCCTCCTGAAAATCAGAATCCCATTGGAACTGCAGAAGGGGAATGGATATCGGATAGGCAACTAGCAGTGTCTACTACATACTGCTCTTCCCTTCCTCAAGTCTGATGTTCCCCTGCCCGCTGGGCCTCAGTGCTGGTCCTCAGGTGTCCATTCCACAACCCTCAGCCATCCACTCAGCACAACTTTTCCCCCGGCCCATCTCTCTCCTCCGCCTCTTGATGACACTTTCCCAAATTGCAGCCTCAATCCTCAGGGGCCTGTTCTCAGGACCAACACAGCATTGGATAGAGGAAGTATCAGCTCCTTCTCAATAAAGCACTACATGAGCAGTGAGGGCTCCCAACCCCATTTTTTCAAGTGACAAAGGCCCTATCCAAAGCACATATATTTTAGGGATACTATTTTGGGATCTATGAGAGATTAGCGGGGGAGATATTTGGAGTAAGACCTGGAGGACTTTTCACCATGTCTCTCATGATTAATTGCAGGCTATTTCTGACCCTTTATATGCTTAATTTGCCAGTTCTCTTCATACTCAGTCACCTAGTAGGTCTGACATACAGGGTCATGTGCTGCACAATGTGAATTGAATTTTATGGATCTCTCTTTCTTTGTCTCCCTTTCTCTCTCTCTCTGTCACTTTCTCACTCATCCTTTATTTAAAATATGCAAATATTTCAGTTGACAATAGTGCTTTTGAAGAACAGAAAATGACTACTTCCCATGTGAAGTTAAAATTAATCATGTAAATAGCAAAGAAAAGTCTCAGTTTTTTATTTCTATGTCAATATAGACTTATTACAACCCAAATTCCACAGTGGTGAAAATTACTCCAGGGACTTGAAATTCCTTTATATTTGCAGTACCTGCTACCAAATCCAAAGAAAACCCCGAGGCTACAAGTGACACCGAAATTCCTAGTCTCATTTTTCCAGTATTTGTCATAAAAATAAAGTAAGCTGTGGTAAAATATCCTGACAGCTCCTCTTTTTTGCTTTCCTGGTCTCCTCTCATTTGAGCTAGTCTTTTCTCCTCCTCCAATCAAAATCTGCCACCCAGATTCACTTATTAATTGAAGCTTAAAGTCTAAAGAAAGTTAGTGCGGTACCCTAGAAGGTGTAGTTTCCATCCCAGAGCTCCCTGAAGCTGGCATTTTTCCTGATACTGCACCCTTGCCTGGCTTGTCCCTCTTCCCTGTCCTCATTCCCTCACTTTCTTACCTGTTTCTTCTGGCGGCATGTTCTTAATAAATGAAGATCCACTTCCTGGGAACACATCCTAGGACATCACTCATATATGCTGTTATTCAAATGTCTGATTGAAGCCTCCAGGTTTAGAGACGGTACTGAACTATTCATTTCCTAGTCAAATTTGAAGTCAAGTTAATGGCCTGCATCCTATCTCAGCTGTTGACTAACTAAGGATCCTGGTAAGATCACTCATGTTCTCCGAACTTCAATATCCTTGTCTGACATGAATGTGAAGAAAATAATGTAAGTAGAGTTCCCAGCACAAGGCATTGCTCATGACTGGCAGCTACTGAATAAGATTTTACCCTCATTTTCTTCAAAGTGAAAGTTGAGATTCATGAAAATCACTGTTTGAAAAATCAAATGTATCACCGCCAGTTTTGATAAGCTGTTTGCTATAGATTCAAGTTCATTTCTCTTCTTGGTTTCACCTGTGTGTTCTGACCGGGAATGGGTCTCTTCCACAGAATAATTGCTGTAACGGATTTTGAACCAACCCAGGCACGTGTGGCTTTCCCTTGCTTTGATGAGCCATTGTTCAAAGCCAACTTTTCAATCAAGATTAGGAGAGAGAGCAGGCACATCGCACTATCCAACATGCCAAAGGTATTTCCACTTTCAGAAACTTTGAAAAATCATTTTCAAGTTGAGCCTTAGTTTTTATTTTTGTTTAAGGAAATATTTCCTTTGCTTTCAGAATTTGTCATTAGTTTTTATCCAGCTAGAGATTATGTAATTACCTCAATCCTTCTAGACTATTATATCATTTTATTACACAAGGAGCTTTCTTTTTTTCAAGCAAAATGATTTATATTTTATTTGTGTTCATATGGAAACAGTGTTCTTTTAAACCAGTGTTATGTCAACAGGGATGAAATTCAGAATCACCTAAAGGAATACTTCTCAAACTTCAGCGTTCAGACATATTGTCTAAGGATCTTGTTAAAATTTAGATTCTGATCAGTAGGTCTTAGGGCAAAGCTCGAAATTCTGCCTTTCTAACAAGTTCCCAAGTGATGCCCCTGCTGTTTGTCCAAGGACAACATTTGCAGTGGCAAGGGTCTAATGCATTCTGCCTGGCCATACCACAGGAAATTCAGGTCTAGGAGTCAGTGATGGAACTTAGAAATCCCCCTCCCCCCCTCTGTATTTAAATTCCACAGGTAGTTCTTAAAATTATTTATGAAAGTTATGTATTGCGGTTATACAGGTTTTTTTGTTATAATTTTTAATTCAAAGAGACCTTTGGACACTCTGATTTGGCTCATATTAGCCCCCAAAATGCAGAGACTCTGAAAGACACAGTAGGCCCTTTGCCTCATCTGATATATCCTCACTAATGATGTGCTTGCCATTTGTGTGGTTGAATAAAATGTAAAATATTTCCTCATTGCTGCTTGGAAAGTAGGACAAAAATAGCGGCTCTCCTGACAGTGCTTCAGAAAGGTGAGTGGCACAGGAAGCAGCAGGTCACCTGTAGCCAGCAAGTGGCCCTCCCTACATTTTCCTCTCTGCCCTGCACAGGGCTAGCCTCGCAGATGCAGGGAAGATGTGAGTCTAAAATCTAGACACTGCATTTCCCAAGATTCCTGTTTAATGCTGGAAAAAGATATTTGCTCTGAAATATAGGCAGAGCAGAACAAGGGAAAAAGTGACAACCCTCCCTGAGATCCATTGCTCACAGTTCTTCCATGATTGTAACAGCTGGCCATTTAACTAGCCCTTTTATTTTCAAGTAACAATGATCTGCTACCTTAACTCCAGGTCTTCCTTCCAACAGCATGTTCATTTCAGGGCATTTTACCATTATTGCTCTTTTGCTTATAGTTTTTTATTAATATAATCTTTTATCTCAATAATCATGGAGGGTAAAGTAAAAATACAGTTTGTAAGGCCTTTTCATTAAAATTTGATACAAACGTAAATTTACTATTTACTATTATTGTTATTATACAGGAATTTAGAATTCATGTTTTTGGAAACCTCCAGTAGTTTCCCATATTTAAGTAAAAATAAGCAAACACTCTGAAAAGATTTCCTGCAATCCTTGATTCTCCGCATTGCCCAGGTGACTAGAGCAGCTCTTTGAATTATACCCCTCTTAGCAAATACTGGTTTAACTTTCTTAATGTGATCAACCCAGGCTTTCATGGATAGCCAAAAAAGGATTGAAGTAATGCTACAATCACACTCTCTGAATAATTGTTTCAGCACCTAAGATGGATAACTTACGGATTGGTGGAAAGAAGAAACACACACTAAGTGCTCAATTTCCTCAGTTAAGAAGACAGAATTGAAGGGAAGGGAACACTAGTAGAGGTGGCATAACTTCAGGACATTTCTTTGTCTCCTTCATTCTTTAAGGGAGCACAGAGAAAACAGATAAATCCTTGTCCAGCATTGAGTGTTTTGTACTTGGAATTTACACCACCATCCTGGAAGAACTTGTGCTAATACTCCACACACTTCCATTTAAGGCAATGTTAATCTACCCAACCCTCTCTGCCACCAGCTCTCTAGCAACCCAGACTCTCATTTCCCCATAGTCCCACAGCCTTTCCCCTCCTCCTCACACCCCTCCACACACTTGACTCAATGGTTTTGCTGCAGAGTTTGGCCAGAAAACCAGTCATACTCTGCCTCTCTGGCCCCACCCTAAGACAGCTTCTCCTCTGCTGGAAGTATAGCCATAGAACTCAGGTTGAATCCATTTCCTAGAAAAAGAGATTGCTGGGCAAAATTAATTTGCTGACTAGACTTAAAAATTACAGCTCTCTATATACTTCTACCCTTCTTAGAATTTTTGGTCGATGCCTTCTTTTTTATTGGAACTTAGAAATACATTTTAAATAGAATCCAGTGGAATTAGGTTCTATAGAGTTTCAAAGCACAAACATTTGCCATTTAAGTGAGTCAGGCAGTTTATAGTCATGCTTCAAGCTATTTTCTTTCACTAAAGCAAAGTAGAATCTCACCCAACACATCAAACACGCTTAATAAGCCATGGTTAACGTCATTATGAGCCTGACACTCTAAAACTGGACAGGAATGGGGGTCAGGAAGTGCTAGTTTGAGAACTGTGACCAGTTTGAAGAAAGTGGTATTTTCAAATTATTGGAACTATATCCATTCAGTATTTTGGGACATTGTACCATGGTGGAGACCCTTTCTAAGGCAAGTTGCCCAGACCAAATGAAGACAGAATTCATAATTACCCAGTGAACTTGATGGATGCAGCTGATCAGACTGTAGGCTGAAAAGTTTCTGCTTCCTCAGGAGATGGGCAGAAGCTTAAATTACTAATGACCTTCTTGGCCTAACTGCTTTCATTGCTGAATCAATGAAGCAAAGATAAAATAAGGTTATGACTCAAGTTGTCACAAAGCTGGTGAAAGGGTGAGCAACGTCTTTGGAGTCACATGGTCATATCCATAGCTTAGTCCTGCAGTTGATCTAGTCGTATGATCTCTGGCAATCTAGTTGACATGCATGAGCCTGTTTCCTTCCTGAGAAATAACACCTATTTCATACTTGCATAATGAGAGTATTAAAAGATAAAGTGAAGCATTTAGCACAGTTTTGTTTCCCATTTTCTTCTACCTCAGAGGTTTATTTATTGTACGACAAACAAAGGGAAAGGGGTCATTCTCTGGTATTTTTACTTAGAACCTCAAAACTTGAATTGATGCCAATGTTGGAGATTATTGCATTTTCAGAAAATAGAAGCACCTAAGATGTTTCTGTGCTTTCAAGCAATGAAATAAAATTTGGCATTTTTATGCTTTTGGGATCTCAAAAGTGGTGCATTGTGTCTTCAAGAGAGTACAGGGATAAAAGCAATAAAGCTAAGAGAGGTCACAGAGTATTATGAGAGGCCATTGACTTCCTAGAAGGTCATCAAGCACCCTTCAGCTTGTCACACTTACCTCTAACTCACTTGCTGTAGTTATAGGTATGCTTGAGAAATACTCCAGTCTTCAGATACTGATTCCTTTCCCTTACTGTAGGTTAAGACTATTGAACTTGAAGGAGGCCTCTTGGAAGATCACTTTGAAACTACTGTCAAAATGAGTACATACCTTGTAGCCTACATAGTTTGTGATTTCACCCCTGTGAGTGGCACAACCTCATCAGGGGTCAAGGTGAGACTGAGTTCTAATTTTTTATATAATCTAGGAAACAATGAGTTTTCCTTTATTTTCTTAAGTTTTTTCCTTGTTATCAGAATATTATGCTCATTTTACAAAAAAAGGTAAAAAATGAAATGAAATTAAAAATTATCCATAATCCCATCACCAACCTATAACTACTGATAATATTAGAGTAAGTCTTCAAAATATTTTCTATACGTATATCAGTATATGTGGGTGTACATAGTAACAGCATATGAAATATATTTTTCACAGTATATTATTTATATACTCAAGAGCTAGAGTATATTGTTTTAACCCAATTTTCATCATCATATACTATAAAATTTGAATGCCATTAAGTCATTTTTATAATATTATATTAGTAATTTCATGGAAGCTCCATAAGGATTTTTTAATCAGTATCTTATTTTAGGACACATGTTTTCTATAACTTTTTTCCTCAATGAAAGATGGTCTTTATAATATTTAGAGTCTTTGTTGTTTACAAAAACTTACAATACCCAATGATTATCTTGTAGTTAAGTTTTTAAAAATATCAGCGGAGACACTAAAGAAATAAAAAACAACTCCTTTCCCTGAGGAACCAAGTGATAGATGTTAAAAAGTCTTCAAAGAACCCTAAAAGAATGCTTATGAACAATGGTGTAAACTGACTATTACAACTTACATACATATCATACTTATGGATATGTAGATATATATTGTGAGTTGTGAAAGTACATATCATGGCATCTCTGCACATAGATATGTGTATGCATAGACATAGATGTGTGGGAGGAGGATGACCCTTATCTTCAGGGAACAGGCTCCTATCAGCCTCCTTGGATTCATATCCCAGCTCTACAACTTTCTACCTGGGTGATTTGGTCCAAGTTACTTGACCTCCGTGTGTTTTTGTTGCTTTATCTATAAAATGAAGATAAAAGCATCAACTTGATAATGTAGGTGTGAGTATTAAATTAGATTTTACATGTAACCTTTAGCACAGTGCCAGGTAATTTGTTTTAAGTGGCTACTTACATATTTTCTGCATAAATGTTCTAAGGGTCTTCAGTCAATTCACAGCATAAAAATGGATCATGAAATGGAAGCAGCCCTCTACTTGAAAGCCAAGAAAATGAGAATCTAATACTGTTTTTTCTACTTGGTAGCTAATTGCTTTATGGGAGTTGTTGAACATATATTTGAACATTTTCAAGTTTAAAGCAAACTTGACAGAGGGTGGATTCAGTAAGTTCTTCAGGACTTTCCCACATTGGTCTAGGAACAAACGCTTTATTTGAATTGCGTTTGTGGTCATCATTTTGGAAAGCTAATTCTCAAGAGCTAGAGTACATCTATCAAAGGGATGAACTCAAGTGGGCCCTCGTGATATGGTGGGTTAATATAGCTTGAAAGTTTCATATGCAATCTAGGGAATGGATTGTAACAGAGAAGCAGGGATGTTTATAACTTTTAAGACTGAGTTTTACTTTAATATTTTACAGAAGCTCTTATCCTTATTGACAACATGCTTAATGGTATCTTGATACTTTCTTATTTGTGTGTGAGGGTTATCAGACATGGAATTAGGCCAAGGAGCTGTCATTAAAAGACCACTTCTTCTGATCCACATTTCCCAGGTGTCCGTCTATGCATCCCCAGACAAATGGAGTCAAACACATTATGCTCTGGAGGCATCACTGAAATTGCT
The DNA here is from genome assembly GCF_000164805.1 of Carlito syrichta. Lineage (NCBI taxonomy): Eukaryota > Metazoa > Chordata > Mammalia > Primates > Tarsiidae > Carlito > Carlito syrichta. The sequence goes on from NW_007245739.1 coordinate 391,690, forward strand.
TGATTTTTATGAGAAGTACTTTGATATCAACTATCCACTCCCCAAACTGGGTATGTTCAAACTCTACATCATTATCTTTCTTTTTGCTCATAGATATTGCTTTGATTTTTTTCTCTCATGCTTCTTTTCTATGAGCGGGATACACATTTCCCATCATGTTCCTCTCTATATGCAGGAAGCACACTTCCTACTGTGCTCCTCTTCTGTGGGAGGGAAACACTTCCCATCATGCTCCTCTTCTATGTCGGGAAATATACTTCCCACCTTGCTCCTCTTCAGTGAGAGGGAAACACTTCCCATCATGATTCTCTTCTATGAGCAGTAAACACACTTCCTACCTGCTCCTCTTCTATGCTCCAACAGCATTGATTTGGTTATGGGTTTTCATATATGTATACATATATGTGTGTGTGCATGTGTATATATATATATATATATATATATATTAGACATAAATAAATTTTCTGAAGCAATCTGTATGCCATATTTGTACAAGACCAGCAATCTTTTATGAAAGTTGCCAAAAGTTTGTGTAAACAGAGAATCGAAAACCATCCCTAAATCTGTTATCTATGTTGGTCATTGAGGTTAAAAGAAGACTATGACATAGATTTAAAAATAAAGATTTAGAAGGAACATTTCGATGTGGTCTTTACATGAAATGATACTCATAGTTTATCTCGGTTTTAATATTCTATCTTAAAAAATAAAAGATGTGTCCTAAATTTTATCCCACATCTTTAAGTAAAATAAAATTTGAAAGATGTGACTTTTAGAATGTTGCAGAGCATATAAAAACCGTGACTAAAGTTTCATAGTTTCTATAGATTAGTACTTAAAGTTCCTGATAGTGACAAAACATTTTTCCCCCCTTTGGGATATTAGAATATATTCCTTACTATGTTTTTCCTCCTCTCTCACCCAAACTCCCATGTACTTTCCTTAGAGAAGTTAAAAGGGACCATCAACTGGCATGCAGTTTTAGGCAAAAAAAAAAAAAAAAGAAAAGAAAAGAGGGAGACACCATTAAAAGATATATCCAGGGACTTATTTCTATAGTTTCTGAATCTCACTGTATTATTGTAGTGCATGTTCTATATACTCTTTTGTATGGATATACTACCCATAATTCATTGCTGTTCTCTGGGTCAAAAGTCAAGAAAAGATCTATAACAGCCATCAACAATCTTATGTTGTTCCTAAGAAATACAACCTTGAAGATCATATGAAACATTTTAAAAAAACTAACTGAAAAGAAGCATGCAGTGTAAGAAAAATAGAGTACATATAAACATGTCTAATGGCTATGGGAAAATAATTCAACGAATATAAAGTCATCAATGCAATTTAGAAAAAAATTTCCACATTTGAAGTGCTAATGAATACTAGTTTTATAAGTGCTAATTTAGTTTTTGATTGTGTTACAAATACTTGTTTTTATCCATTGAAATTAACCAGTATTAATTAACTCCAGACAATGTAATTACAAGCCAAATGACTTGGTTCATTTCAAACTTTAAAAAAAAATTATCTTCCAGAATGGACTAGCAGAATTCCAAGAGTAAATATTAGCCAGAAATTTTCTAACCTACGGGAATTTATTGGCAAAGGATGTACATGCAGATGTATATAAACACATAAATATAAATTAATGCATTCTGCCTGGGCTGCTTAAAGATGATTAGATTGCACTTTTTTCTAAGTCTTCCTTAAGAGGTAGAGGAAATATCAATGTTGAAAAGGAAATTGAGGTCAAAAAGAATCAATGCCCAGAGCTTTTTACCTCTACTGCCTTTCAGGGACACTTGCTCATAATAAAAGCCATATGTGCTTGAAATATGAATTAAAATATTGACTATAGGGATTGCTCCTAAAAGTTGTTCTCCCAAAACTGAAATCTTGTTTTTCTTTTTTTCCCTAGAAATTAGTTTGCTATGTGTTTTGATGAACCTCAAACATATTAGAAATTATTTGATAACTTTTATTTCTGAAGTTTTTCATTAGTACTAATATAAAATACAACATGATTGCTTTTAAAGAAGTTATTTTCTTGGTAGTAATGCACCCAAAATATGTTCAGAGTTCAACATTTTCAGATTAAATGTCAGTAGGTTACTTCAGCTGCAAAATTCAATTGGTAGAATTTATACCACTTGATAATGGGGACTGATTATTTTCTGTGTAACTATAAGATAGGTCAATGTTAAGACATTCTTGATATTTTCAGAAAGTCTGTCTACATAAACTGAAAGGATCATAACATATTCCGTAATGATCAAGTATGGTTGTTCTTATTTCTTAGACCTAATTGCTATTCCTGACTTTGGGCCTGGAGCCATGGAGAATTGGGGCCTCATTACATATAGAGAGACGTCACTGCTTTTTGATCCCAAGGCCTCTTCTGCTTCCGATAAACTATGGGTCACCAGAGTCATAGCCCATGAACTAGCACATCAGGTACTTGGCACTCATGATGTTATCTTGGTATTGGTCCAAAAGAGCATTATGTAGAACACCACCAATCTTCCTAAGACAGCATAAATTATATCATTTCCTTTTTAGAGGAGAACTTAGAGATTACCAAACCCAGCACAGTATGTCCAGTAGCAGAGCACTCAGTCTCTAGACTACGGAACTCATACTGGAATTTTACCACAAAAGAAGCAGTCTCTAAGTTTATCCTCTAAAACCCTTTGAAGCAAAACCTTCAAATGTTCTTTGGGAAGAGAAAGGTGATAACTATGGAGACACATAGAACTGAAAACCCTACAATTACATATTTGCACTAAAAAAATTTCTCCTTATACCCCCTAGTACTCTGGTACTTCAATCTAGGGCAAAATCGATGTTTCTTCAGTTGGAGCCTGTGATTATATAGACATATGAAAAATTTCAAGTCAAGTACTCATGGAATGCTGACCCTGGGCATGCTACCCAACTCTCTGAAGTTCAGTGTCTCCATTTATAAGTAAAGTTAATAGTAGCTCCTGCTTCATAAAACTGTTGTGAAGATTACAGATAAAGATGGTATCTGTGCCTGTCTTGATAGGTGTTGGATATTAATAATGACAATAATGAAAAGTACTTACATGACTAGTATTTCTTGCAGAATAAGATATTCAAGGGCCATCTATCAACATTATATTACATACAAATATAGAACTGTAAAACTAGGTCTATAGATATCAGAGACTATTTTCACTCTATTTCCTTTCTGAAAACTCTCAGTAATTTAGTGAATTATTAAAGGCATGAAAATTCTCTTTCACCGTGTGGGCAAATATCATTCCATTGTAGAAGCTGGTAAAATCTGTTGTTTAAAAATTTTAACTTTTATCATAACCATAATAATAAGGTTTTTATTTTGTTTTGTTTTTTAAGCCATAAACTCAGTACCAAGTTGCACAGAGAGCCATTCTCAGCACTGCATTTTGAGAATATACAGGCTGTCTGGTTCAGAATCTCCCCACTGGCCTATTTTAGGTGTTTTGATCATTAGTCACCAGGAGCTCTAAAGCACTTAACTGAGTCTAGGGATTTCTAATCTTTCTGCCCAATGTTTGTAGGGAAATGGTCTGAGAGCTCTACCTCTGAGGCTCCATGCTCCCTTTGGGCCTTCCTATAATAGTTTCTGTTCCATGAAGATGTAAAGTCTTGGGCAGAAGCAGCAGACAGCACTGGAATTTCTGCCTTGACTATTTTGTCTCCCCATATAACCCTGTCACTCTGTGTATAACCCTGGCAAGTACTCCTCAGTGCCAACTGGCTGAGTCAAGAGTCCTTAGTGTGGCATACAAGGTCCCCATGACTAAGCCTCTCTTTACTTTTCTCCAGTCTTGTCTCTTACCTATACCCTAAGCTTTGGTCATCCAAGACCACCTACCAATTTCCAAACATACCAGGTCATGTCACCCCTCTGTGCCTTTGCTCCTGCTACCTGATACTTCATATACCTGAGGATCCTTTACAAGGCTCAGAAGACGAGTCACTTCCTAACTGTCCTACATACTCTCCTAGCAAAACCGATTATTTCCTCCTAGAATCTCTTCTGCTTCTGACAGAGACATTGAAAGAACCTACAATGCTTGATGTATTTATTGTTTGCTGGTTGACTACCACCATTTGTACTGAGACAGTGGCTATATGACACATACCTTTGTATTTCTAACTAATGGCATGGTTCCAGAAACACAGTAGGTTCTCAGTAGTTATTTACAGAATGAATGAATGAACTATTCTTACTAACTGTTGAAGTAACCAGAATCAGTTAACTGTACTTCTCATATTTACCAATCCTCAAATTAATAAAACACTTCCTCTCCCTTCCCATGGATACCCTTAGAAAGATCGGTGCCCACTTGCAAAATAATTTGAGGGTTGTCAGAAAAAGAATAGAGCCTAAAATGTTTCTAGATGCTACAGTCCTAGAATTGTCTGTTCTATAACTATAACAAGGCTTGTCTGAATGTCAAAATCTTGGTTTAAACTTTTGGTCTTTCTGGAATTTGCAATCTTAACATACATATACTAGATGCACATATAGGCTAACTAAGGAAATAAAACATAAAAGTGTATGAAAGAATAATAATATCTAAAATGTGTGATCAAATATAGGTCAAGGGTAAATATTTAGATTATTCCTATGTATTCTTTTTATTTTTGTGTGTATATATATTTTAATCTTAGAACTTTATTCTTTCTAGTAGCCAAGTTAATTCCCAGGAGTAAGTCAGGGGCTGGGGATAACAACTAAATTTGTTCATAACTATTATTATGTAAGAATCTTAGAGTCCTAAATGAATTATTTTGTGTCTTCTCAGTACCTGCTACTTAATATAAGAAGGTGACTTCAACAAGAATATTTTGTTTTATATTTCTCCTTACTCTGTCATCGTATCTCCTAGACAAAGTGTTATTTTTCTCATTATGCAAGAAAGAAAAACTACCCTCCACAAAGTGTTTCATTTTCTTCCTTAATATTAAATCTAATGGCTAGAAAGTGTTGGGCAGGTAGAATGATAGTTGGAGAGTCAGAGGCATTAAGGGCACAGAAGAAAGAAATGGAAAGCAAGCAAAAATGCGGTGGTGGGAATGAGAAGGCAAGGAAATCAGTAGAAGGAAAATCAGACAGAAAGGGGCAGCAAAGATTAAGGAGATACCTTAACTCTTAGTAATTTCTCAAAAAAGAAGTTTTTTACTACAGCTAATTGTTTTTATTTATTTGTTAAACTTCTAACGACATTCAGTTTTTACCTCCTAGTGGTTTGGCAACCTGGTTACGATGGAATGGTGGAACGATATTTGGCTCAATGAGGGTTTTGCAAATTACATGGAACTTATCTCTGTGAATGCTACGTATCCAGAGCTGCAATTTGTAAGTTCTTGATTCTGTGTGTCATACCATATGCCCTTAAGAATCATCAATTTACTATTAAAATTTGGAGTGAAGTTTAAAGAGAAAACTCCATAAAGTTGTGTGTTTTGAACATACGGTGTTTTGTTTGATATATAAAACTGATCACAGAACTGGATAAAATATTGGTGGTTTTAGAAAACAATCAGCATAAATCTCTCACCCAAAAGTTTGTGGACAGAAAGGGCAAACTAGCACAAAAATCCAGCTGTGTATCTGGGGTGAGAGAAAAGAACATTACTGTCCATGTACATTCACAAGGCAGTGACCTTGGCTACTAGGTTCTGTGCAGAGTTCTTGGTATGTAACCTGAATTGAACATAATTGGGGGCACACTCCTCTAGCATTTCCAAAAGGCCTGTTGGCTTCCTCAAAATGTGTGAAAGGATGTCTTCAAGCACATCTTTTTTTGGATGGATATAGTGGTCTGAACACTTCCCAAATCCACATATAGAGGTAGTTAGTAATGTTAATTAGGTCTTTTAGATATCCATTTAGCCCAGTATAATACAGATGCAAGCAGACATAGATTCAAAATCAGGGTCTTGTTATTGTCTGTATGCCAGTTTAAACCACTTAAACCAACTGGTTTAGTGCCAAACCCTCATATGTTCTCATTTATAAAAGATATACACTGCATCTCCCTTTCAGAGGTATTGAAAGGATTTCAGATGATGAATCCTAGCACACAGTAAGTATTCACTAAATGGAAATCATTATTTTTTATTTCTGGACTCAAGGACTTGGTACAAAGTAAGCATTCAGACAATGTATGGAGGAGTGTTAGGTTCATATCTTTCTAAAACAGAAAAATGGTGAAAAGGGAATATATAAAGGGAAAAAACATCTTGCAAGAATTCTTACCTCTAAGAACATCTTACTAAACCTAACATGTTTTCTGTTGCTTTTAGAGTGTCAAATAGAAACTAAAACTATTTTTTTCTCCCATCTAGGATGATGATTTTTTGAATGTGTGTTTTGAAGTAATTACAAGAGATTCGTTGAATTCATCTCGCCCTATCTCTAAGCCAGCAGAAACTCCTACTCAAATACAGGAAATGTTTGATGCGGTTTCCTACAACAAGGTCATAAATATTATGTGCAGGGGGAAGCTCTGTTTTCAGGAGAAATATAATGACTATAAATCAGCAATTTAGAGCCGGGCTCGGTGGCTCAGCCTGTAATCCCATGCCTTGGGAGGCTGAGGTGAGTGGATTGCCTGAGCCTGCGGGTTCGAGACCCGCCTGGGCAACTTGGCGAGACCTCATCTCTACAATACATTAAAAAAAAAAAAATTAGCCGGGTGTGGTAGCGCGGGCCTGCAGTTCCAGCTACTTGGAAGGCTGAGGCAGAAGGATCGCCGGAGCCCAGCAGGTCAAGGCTGCGGTGGCTGGGAGTGGCCACTGCACTCCAGTCTGAGTGATGGAGTGAGACTCCAACTCAAAAAAAAAAACAAAAAACAAACACCAAAATCAGCAATTTTATGCCATTGGTGCCAGTTGCTGTTACCTGCTTCATTTTTTATTTGCTATTCATTGTTCAGACATCACAGATTCTATAAAATGTAAGCTTTCTTTAAAAACATATCATACCAACTCCACTTTTGCTTTATCTCTCTCTGTCTTTTTAGGGAGCTTGTATTTTGAATATGCTCAAGGATTTTCTGAGTGAGGAGAAATTCCAGAGAGGTCTAATTAGCTACTTAAAGAAGTTCAGCTATAGAAATGCGAAGAATGATGATCTGTGGGGCAGTCTGTCAAGTGTAAGTCATGTGTTGGTAACAGTAGATTGTTGTGAGGTCTAAAAAGTGACAGGATAATTATGAAGGTTTATAAATAGTTATATCGTCAGGCAACACTATTTATTCTGCTTGCTAGGCTGTCAGGGTCCAGAGATGGCAGTGTCTTCTTTTGCTCCTGACATCACTAGACTAGGACGTCACACTAGGAGGGCCACGGGGTCTCATTACTTGACTTTCCTTTCTTTGGTTTCCCTTCTATGGCTAATCCTACACGTTTATCTCCTCTTATTCCAAAATCTTTAATAACTATAATTTCTACCATATCGTCTAATCTTCTCTGCCATATTTTGAGACTGATCTCTTCCCTGCTCAACGTTTTTCCCCAGAACTGGGTGAAGCATTTTCTCCCTCTTAAGGAGGAATCTTGCTCAATTTCTGTATTATTGCACTTTTATTTCTAGTACCCTCGCTACCCTTCCACTTTCCAAGAATTTCCAATGCTATCCATCTTTCAAGACCCAACTGAGATTTCACTTCCTTCTTACAGATTGCTCCAGCTCTCATTGGTTTGTGTCTCTGCTAAATGCTTAGAAGTGCACTAATGATGTGTTCCATACAGTAATACTCTCTTTTATTGTTTTTATTAGTTCAATAATAATAATTTGCTTAAGAAAAAAAATCATATCTATAGCATCTAGCATACTGTTGATTCTACACTAGTGATTAATATTAATGATTGATTAAAGAACTTATGATCTCTTTGTCTTTGGGATTCATGCAGATAATAGGAAAGACAAAGCAAAAAGCATTCAATCAACACAGATGATAATAATTTTTAAAATAATTTAATATTTTCAACTGCAAAGAAAATAATTTTTTGTAGAATTATTGAACTGGGAGCACTCATGCCTACAGGTAGAAAAACCCTAAGCCCTTATAGACAGAAGAGACCCTTTCTTTTTTTAAGGCACTTTTGTCCTTTTATAAGGATGTGAGAACCTGAAGTACAGTAATAATATTGCTCAATATTTGTGTAGCACTTTACAGTTTAATGCTCAGTTCATGAGCATTGTCTCAGTTGGTATTTTTGTATCCATATAAAGCACCCGTGGTCCAATTTAAGTGTGCTCTTATGGTTAAAGAAACAAAATTCATACTCAGTGATCTATCACAGAAACAAAAAACGTAATACCATATGTTCTCACATATAAGTGGACCCTGAACATTGATTATAATACTATAAGACAGGGTTTGGCAGTAGCGGGACACTGCCAGGTGAGGAAGCGGGGCAACACATCAATAAGAGTACCTGATCTCAAACCAGGCAAAGTGGGGACCAAAGGGAGGCTCAAACTTTAACTGTACAATGACCACTTAGCTACCTAATCCTGAAGTGTACTCCGTATCTTTAAAATTAAATTAAATTAAATTTTTAAAAAGAAACAAAATTCAGCAATCAAAACTTCTTTCACAGTAGCTCAAAATTTTTACTTGAATTTCTTGAATATCATGAGATGGGTTGAAATACACAGTCCTTGGTAATACTTATTAAAAGTGCTCCCTACTACCCCTTTTTTGGTCACCTCCTGTCAATGACCCAGATGCTCTTTCTCCACAATTTCTCCCAAACCTTTCAACAAAAAACTTCATGTTACTTCTCTCTTCTATCCATCTCTTTCTCCCTCTCCCTCGGTGTGTGTGTCTGTGTGTGTGTGTGTGTATAAACATCAATTTATAACAAGGAAGAATCTGTCATTTGGTGCAAACTGATGGTATGGGAGGATTAAAAAGAAAATGTGACCAGAAATTGCAGGATTATTTTAGGTCAGTAGTAAAGATTCCTGATTCCTGTGATTTTTTGGTCATATTATGCTTAAACCATTTCAAAAGATAAAGTAGACATCTTTACCCCACTTTTATAGATGAGAAAGCTAATACTAAGCAGGAGATTTGCCCAAGGTCACCAAGTTGGTGATGGAGCTAGCACTTAAAATTGTCTTCTGACTCTAAGTCCAATATTCATTCTTTCAATTACATCACAGCTACCTCCTAGTTATCAGAAAAGTTCCCAATCAACCTTCTTCTAATGGTCCTAAGTTCTAACCAACCCCCTTCTGATGCCAAAGGATTCTGTAGCATGAAAATAATAAATTCCTGAAAATATCTTACTTCTCACTGTGGCACATAAATAAATTTCTAAAACATGTCAATAGCAACTTAAGTATCAAAACAATTATTTGCTGTTATTTTTCATGCCATCATTTAATAACATTTGAGAGCCTTAATATGTATTTAATTTTTTCTCATCTGCAGTTCCCCTTAGAGCATTAACAACTGGTTTTATTCAAGGGTCATTTGCCAAGTTGATAGTTGTCTTAGGTCTCATTTCATTACAGTTTAGCTCAAAATGTATTTAGCCTCCACTACATACTACTGTGACAGCCATTGTAGAATTGGATACCCAGGTAAGCAAAGGTGTTTCCCTTATTGTCAAGGAATTTGCAATGTGACAGGGGAAAGTTAATAGTACTCTAGACAGAGTTGCCTAAATGCTAACCAGAGACAATGGACAATGAAAAAGTAAAACAGGAATTTTCCCAGGCAAAAGAGAGGACATGAATGGAAACTTCAACAACGTGATTCTTCCTTAAAACAGTTATTGACCTCATTGAATTTCTTTAGGAAAATTTTTACACACACACACACACACACACACACACACACACACACACACACGGGAAAGAAAACCCCAAAATTTATTTCTTTTAAAAATGTGTATTTATTCTTATATGTTTAAACTTCAGTCACCTTCAAAGTTCTCTCCATTCAATGCACACACCTATTGAGATGCTTTTACTACTGCTCAAAAACTTGTTAATTTTGATGCCTTTTAGTGCTTCTGTTGTTTTTTGTTTCCATCTGGGGAAAGAAACAAACAAAAAATTTGCTTAGGGCAAAATCAGGTGACTAGGGAGGATAGGCATGGGAGTCATGCTGGTTTTGGTCAAAAACTACTGAATACTCAGTGCAGTGTGGGCAGGTGCTTTCATAAATCACTCATCATGAAATGGATAAACACGCTGAAAAATTCTAAAAAAAAAAATTTAACTGAAGCCAAAAGCAGCCTCTTCAAACAACACTAACTGCTACTCTGATACTGATGGATTCCTAGTACACTTTCAGCAAAGAAAGCTTAACTTAAGTATCAACAAGGGGCTTACCTTCCAAAATATTCTGGTGGTTTTTTGGGGGCGGGGTCTCCCTTCGTATGTACACAAAACAACAAAAAAAAGTCTTTTGTGCATTTCTTTTCCAGCTCACTGCAAATAGCCCTTTTTTTCATGCTCATCATTGTGTCTACATGAATATCTTCATATAGCTATACGAATAAATGTCTGCATTCATGTCTAATATGCATATTCAGCCAACCACCAGTGCGTACAAAAAATGTATGTACATGGCAGTACTTTTTTCTTCCTGTTTTATAGAGTTGTGTAGAAGGTGATTTTATGTCTGGAGGAGTTTGTTATTCTGATTCCAAGATGACAAGTAACATGGTAAGTATAAAGAGAATTATAGAGTGGAAGGTATCTGTGGAATAAGCTGCCCTGGAGTGAATATGACACATAGAGTCACCCACCTGTCCCTTTAAACAGCTGAAGAGGCCAGGCACAGTGGTTCATGCTTGTAATCCTAGCACTTTGGGAGACTGAGGTAAGAGGATTTCTCGAGCCCAGGAGTTTGAGACCAGCCTGGGCAACATAACAAGACCTCGTGTCTACAAAAAAATTTTAAAAAGTTAACTGGGTGTGGTAGCACACTCCTATAGTCCCAGCTACTCAGGAGACTGAGACAGGAAGATTGCCGGAACCCAGGAGATTGAGGCTGTAGTGAACCATGGATCATGCCATGGCATTCCAGTGTGGGTGACAGAGTGAGACTCCAACTCAAAAACAAGCAAAAATAAACAAAAAACTGGAGAGAGACTTTCCAATTGTCCTTGAAACAAAGCTAACTGAAGGGGAAATGCTCATGCTATTTAGGGAGATGCTGCTGCTGCTACTGTGTTTTTGCTGTTATAGTTCAGCATTCCCACAAATTCACTACTAGCTAAAAATATCTCAGATCAAAATTCTTTTGAGTGGTTACTACTGTGTTGGCATCCCTTAGGCACTGAAAAATGTGTGTTATTAGGTTTGGAAATAGAATGTATAACTTTCTTTTTCCTTACTTCTGGGAAATTAGAGAACTAGAGGAGGAAGAAAAAGTCCTTGTGTGGGTATAAAGGCAAACTTTTAATTAAGGAGTCATGGTGATCCCCTAAATTATGTTTTCTAAAGGAAGATTCAGCATCATACAGTGGTCAGAAACCTGTGCTAGAAGCATGACACCTAGAGGTTTTGTTTTCCATTCTCTCTACCTCTGTTGATATAAAAAGTTCTGTTGAAATATTTAAAGCTTCCTAAAGACAGAAATTTCCCTTCTAAGTCGCCCCTCCTGGATTCTGGTTATTACAGTAGAGGGATTTTTGTTTGTTTTGTTTATTTTATTTTTGTAAGGGGGCAGGAGGCTTTTGTCTCAACTCCTTCCTCACTGACTTTTCTTGCCACGTGTGAACGCTGCAAAATCCCATCTATATCCTCATTCAGGCAATTTGCAGAGAGCAGCCCTGGCATAGTCAGCGCTAATCCTGCTGCCTGGATTGCCTTTCCTGAGAGACCCACCTGAGTTCTTTCTTCCCCAAGCATTGATTCTGGCTTCCAAGGAGATGGAAGCTTCTGATCTCTGTTGGGATTCTCTCCTCTCTCCTGCGTTACCAAAGCCACTTGTCATTTCAGCTCACATTTCTAGGGGAAAATGTGGAGGTCAAAGAGATGATGACTACGTGGACTCTCCAGAAAGGAATCCCCCTCGTGGTGGTTAAACAAGACGGGCGTTCACTCAGACTACAACAGGAGCGCTTCCTGAAGGGGGTTTTCAAAGAGGACCCTGAATGGAGGTCCCTGCAGGAAAGGTGGCTGTTTTTCTTTTCTTGGTCTAGCTTACCTCATCTCAGTTTGCTCATTAGTTTGTTAGCTTTCTCTCAGTTCTTCTAGTAACTTTGTAGGATGGTAGTTCTACATAGGAATCAAAGACTGAAACTAGTTTAGATAATAGATTTTAAAAGCTTCAGCTGGCCCAGGCTACTTTTTCAGAAACCCCATTCTCAGATTCCATGTAGCCTTCAGAACCTCAGTTCTGATGCAAAGGGTGGTTAGTTATATGAAGGGTACTCAAAAGAACCTGGCCTTTATTTATTTTAAAAAAGTGTATTTACTACTACATTTTAAAATCCAGTTACCTTCAAAGTACTTTCTGTTTGATGCAATATAACTATCGAGATGCTTTTCCCACTACTCAAAACAATTTTTGAACTCATCAATTTTGATACCTTTTAGCGTTTCTGCCATTTTTTGCTTCACTTTCTCATATTGGCAAAACGTTTCCCTTTGAGGAGTTTTTTTCATCCAGGGAAACAAACAAAAGTTGCTCAGAGTGGAGATCAGGTGAACAGGGAGGTTGGGGCATGGGGATCATGCTGTTTTTGGTCAAAAACTGCTGAACACTCATTGCAATGTGGGCAGGTGTTTTGTCATGGGGAAGAACAAGTCACCTGCTTGCCACAACTTGGGACATTTCTCAAGAATGTAGTCTCCCACAACAACGCTAACTGATACACTGATATGGATGCTTCCGAGAACACTTTCCTAGTGGGAGAAGCTTGTACTACAAGGAGCCTGCCCTCCAAAAAGATAATTCTGGGTTTCAGGGATCCCCCTCATATTTCTATTATGATGCACTGACTTCTGGGCCCTAATAAGGTGTGCCACTGGCCTATACCTAGGAAGTGTATGATAACTATGCTTCTTATCAAGAAAAGATATTCCCTAGGTGATAAATTAGTTGCTAAGACCTCCTAAATGTAATGTCTTAAAACATAGGACGTTCTTGGTAATAATGAAAGCAAACCCTGTTAAACACACTGACATCTCATTCACCAGGCTATACTGAGCAAATGTGTTAAAGGCTTTACTAAAATCAAGAGACAACACTGTCCACATTTCTCTGATCAGTTAGCCCTGTTAATAAGACAAATGAACTTAATCTAAAATGAAACTATCCAATTGAACTTGTGCTGGTTCTTATGAGGATTATTTAATTTTTTAATGAACCTCACTGTTTAGCAATCAAGTCTAGAATGTTTCTGAGAATCAAGCAAAGCTGAACTGTTTAATGCATAAAATATATGGGGATTTTGTTTGTTTGTTTCATCAGTTGCATATTTCTAATCCAAGGGTAACCCTTATGCCAATTCCATTTTTCTGTATGTCCTTCTGAAGACCTCGGACAACTTAGACAACACATAACTTGGTAAAACAGTGTGAGAAATTTAATGCCTGATTCATTATTGGGAAATCAGGACTCACGATTTTTTAACTTATCAAAACATCATGAAAGAGTTAAAAACTGTGGATGACCCAGAATAACAAATATCTACTTTAATAATCTGTATTTTTCCTCTATCTGGGGCAGTATTTATACAACTCATATAAAATGATTACCCTTTGATTCATGACTACTCAAACTCATGAAGCTCTATTTACCCTCCCTCTACCACCAGATGTGTTTATCTGGAAAAAAATCCTTTCTCTTCTGTAGCCAAGGCGCATTCATTAATCCCAATCCACTGGGTCTTTGCAATATATATGTGTCCATTTTTACCTTTTTGTGTAAAGATTTCAAGTTTGCTGGTTAATTATCTGTACTCTATGGGTAGCATGTAGATCACTTTTCTCTGATCTCTACAAGACTAGATGGAGTTAGTATATGCCATTTCCTCTATTTTATAATTTTCTAAGGATTGACGTGTACTTTCTCAGTTACTTTCCCTTCCGTTTTATACCTGTTGTGTTATCAAACACACAAGTTTACATGTGTAGGATTACACATGTAAACTTATTTAATAAATTCTAGAGGCTGCTAGAAAATTAATTTAAAAAAATAGAAAATTTCTCTTCTTTTCTATGGTAAGGTCATATCTGAAGTCTTTTCCTCCATCTATCCTGCTTTTCTGCTCTCTGGATTTAGCCCTCCTGCAGAATCTAGGTTGAAGCATTGTACCCATTTCTTTGCAGTCATTAAGCAGTTGAGAGATTAGATGCGAGTTGTTCTGCTGAACAAAAGAATATGTTTTTAAAAATTACTGGAGTAAGTTTTTGTTTTGTTTTTTCCTCTTAAGACTTTCCTTACAGCTTTAGTTTGGTTGTCTGAATCAACATCAGACTCTCAGAGTTCTGAAAACATGAAGGATATATTGTATTATTTTCTGAAACAGCAGAATTTGTTATGGTGTGAGATCATGGCAGCAAATGACACAGGTGTTTGTGGCAGAGTTCAACAGAGTATGTATTGCTGATCCTCCATAATCATCACGGAAGAAATTTTTACAAACTTAAGGATATGCTGGTCTTAGCTTATAAAATGTGCACAGGAAGGGTGCTTAACTGTCTTTTACAATCTTTAACAGCCTATCTGAATCTGCCAATGTGAAAATTGAAAAGGTCATTTATTTAGTCTGTAACTATCTTTACTTTCTTACATAGGTACCTGTGGCATATCCCACTGACCTACTACACGAGTTCCTCTAATGTGATTCACAGACACATTCTAAGATCAAAAACAGGTAACTAACTAATCAGCCAAACAGGTGTTTCAGTGCTGAAATTAAACATGTTTGGAGCTATTTGAAGGAAAGATACTGTAAGTAAATCTAATAACAAAAGATTTACATTTCGGATAAGTTCTCATGTGTTATTTACTAAAATAATCCTTCAGCTAGAAAGTCTGAATTTTTCAATCAGTGGGAAGTTCTCTTGTGCTTTCAACACTTAGAAATAGTTTTGAATAAATATCTATAAAGAAACAAACCCATAAATAAATGATGGAATCCTATCTTATGTCTTTCAATACCCACTAATCCATTTTCATGAATTATGCATGAGGCAAAAATGTTTAGTGGAAAAAAGCATACACTTTGAATTTAATTTCAAATTCTCATTCTGTCACCAATTAGATGTGTGACCTTAAGAAAATTTTTTTAATTCCTCCTGAGCTTCGATTTTTTTCATCTTATTTTGAATGAAGACTAGGTCTCACAAAGTTGTTGAGAGAATATTATAATTTAATTTTACCGCCTAGCATAATATATACCATATTTTAAAATATGTAATATAATTTTAATTTTTCTTTAAACACTTTACTAAAATTTGAAAGGTTTCTCATCACAAAATCATGTTGAATTTGTAGTCTCTATTTCACTGAAATGGAAAATGGATCATCTATTTACACGTACATATTCAATGACTAGTAACTAAACCTTGAGTCAAGGGCACCAATAAATTAATAAATTAAGCCAAATTTTAGTTATGTTTGCCATCTGGCTTCTGGGTCCTTGCATGCCTCTTACACTGGCATAGACTATTTATGAGAACAAATCAGGAGTTCTCGTCCTGTGAATTAGTGTATTAATTTAATTAGATGATCTTTCTCCAGAAGTTCATCCAGTAGACTGTAAAAAGGAATATCACAACTCTTCTAAATCTGTCTTCTGGCCAGATGTGGTGGCTCACACCTGTAATCCCAGCACTTTGGAGAATGAGATGGGAGGATCTCTCAAGGTCAGGAATTGAGACAAGCTTGGACAACATAGTAAGGTTCCATCTTTACAATGATAATAATCATAATTTTTAAAAATTAGTCAGGTGTGCTGACACATGCCCTGTTGTCCCAGCTACTTGGGAGGCTGAGCTAAGAGGATTCATCGAGCTCAGAAGTTCTAGGCTGCAGTGAGCTATGATTGTGCCACTGCGTTCCAGCCCGGGTGTTAGAGTGAAACCCCCTCTAAAAAACAAAACAAAACTATTTTCCCATTGACTTATTAGTAACATGATTAAAACTAACAGTTTTGGAGAGGTTCCTGATGTGTATGTTGATAATGAAATGCCTATGGCATTTTCTTCCTTCTAGATACTCTGGATTTACCTGAAGAGACCAGTTGGGTAAAATTTAATGTAGACTCAAACGGCTATTACATCGTTCATTATGAAGGGCAAGGATGGGACCGACTCATTGCTCAGATGAATCAGAACCACACACTTCTCAGACCTAAGGACAGAATAGGTCTCATTCATGATGCGTTTCAGCTGGTTAGGTAATACAAATTTCATCTGACAAATTTTAGCAGTTCACAGGAAGTAACTGATCCATAGCCAGATAAGCTAGATTTCAGAATAAAATGTCCAGTGTTGATCATTCATTTGTTCTGAATCTAAATGGAGGTCAAATATTGGCCACTAGGCCAAAATCTACCTACTAATATAGTATTTTGACTCACACAGTGTTTATAAATTTAATACAATATTTTTAAATGTGGAGAACTTTATATAAAAATCTTAATTTCTGGACTCTCTTCAGCTGGATATTTGGCAACTGTAGTCCTTTATTCCCACAGGATAACCACAGAGGAGGGTGCAGTGAGCTAATCCCCTTTAGGCCAGGCCTGTAGCTTCCCATGCACCAAGGTCCAAACAGCACACAGTGTGCTGTTTCACTCACTTAGTGTGAACCCTCTAGGCATGTGAACTTTCAACCCCATGTTTAAAATGTGTTCATGCTAGTAGCTGTTATGCCAGATACCTGTGCAATCTCCTAAACAAAGAGTATCAGTATAGTCTTAACCTTTACAGTTTTATATGGGTTGTTAGCCTGCCGCACAATCTGTTACTTACGTGGGGAAGTCAGTATGAAACTGGTAGGGAAGTGAAGTAAGAATTGGCTGCTTATGTTTATTCCTCTCTATACTTCCCAGGAAAGAGAATGTTTTCTTTCCTTTTCTATTTATAATCAACAAAATAATGTGTAGAACAAATCAGGTCACAAGATCAACAATGGGGAGGGGGAAATGAGGATCAGATAGAATATTGTGTATTGTAAGCTTTTCCTATTCTGAGAATTACTATAATGTACTCACTTTATTCAGTGTGACATGTTTCCTTTTAGATGTTTGTTTAGGTCAGATTGAGGAAAGACATCTTTCAGGCAGGACTTCTCAGTACAATGGAATAATCTAGATAGCAGAGAGGAGTGAGGTGTAATCCTTAGCCCAGTGAGTCTCAAGAACATCATGGTAGCATGGCTCTTAGGAAGAACACCATTCTACATTTGAGCAAATACATGATAGGCTCACTAAGAAGTAGGCTACTGTTAGTTGAAGGAGGTTTGTCTGCTCAAATGAAAAACCCTGCACAGATTGTGGAGAAGGTAAATTAAAAATTTAAGACTAGGAAAAATGAAGAATATTGACAACTCAGCAAATGAAATCCCATCTTCTAAGTAGCTGTAAACTCTTTCTTGCTGTTTCTAGCCTACAGATTTATGGGTAGTCTAAATTTAGCAGGAGGAGCCCTACAGTTATTGATGCATTGGTGGGAAAACAATAATATTTTCTTTATTTGCCAGAGAGATTAATGAAGTTAAGGATACGAATTTTGGATGAAGACAGAAGAGTTTAAGTACTACCTTTTCACTTTTTGTTTGAGCTTGGGCACTTTTTTTAAAAACCTTTTTAAGTCTTCATTGTTTTAGTCTTGAAAACTTTAGTAATAATAATATCTAACATACAGCATTGTTTTGAGGATTGCATAAGATAATGCAGGTAAAACACTAAGTGCAATATCTGTTCAGTAAACGTCAGCTGTCAAAATTATTAGTATTTTCTATTACTAATTGTTTAAAATGTCATGAGTTGAGTAGGAAGAAGTGACAAACACTTCAAACAATTTGAGTTTGGGAAAAAAGCAGAATGCAAGTTTGTATATTATTATATTTGCAAGTACATGGGGAAAAAATAAATGAAAAAACCCAAAGGAATTTTTTCAAAATGCTGCTGGCGAATGTATAGGTAGTGAAATTATGAGCCTTTGTCTCCCTCTTTTCTAATTTTCAATCGTTTTATAATTTGTTCATATTTATTTATATTTCTTTTATAATAAAAATGATTGTCTAAGGAAACAAGTTAAAACTTGCAGGTCTTAAATATTTTTACTTGATATTCTCTTGCAATAGTATAAATCCCTTCTCTCTCTGTTCTATGAAATATTCACTTAAGAGTTAAAGGAAGTAACAGTAATCATGTTTAGTTTGGAGACAAAATTTGACCCAGCAATGGATATTCATTTGAATTAGATTTCCATGCTTTTAAAATATAATTTAAAGATTTGGGTGTTGTATGAATTAAGTGGAATTAAAATGACAACTTTAATTTCCTTACAGAAAAGCTGTATTTATTTCTTTTAGTCCCATACCTTAAAGAAAAAAACTCCAAATTGGCTCTTCAAAAATATAATTTTATTTCTCAAAGGTACAAACTAGCTGAAATTGTCTGCAAACAAATAGATGTAGTTTTTTTGCTGTTGGGTTGAAGTATATGCTTATACCTATGCTGATTCTTTAACCTAAACAAACATTTCAGATAACATTTTATGCATGGATTGAAGCAAGGGATAGAAAGTGAGAACCTAGATTTGTATTAAACAATTGAATAACTGTATGAATAAAAAAAGAGTCCTTTGTGAATTAATATGAAGATTAAAACAAATAGACAAATATAAAAGTAAAGATTTCTAATAATGGCATTGATTTTAGTAAGAAATTAACGAGGCCGGGATGAAAAGAAAGACAGGTTTACTGTAAAGCAGTTTTTAATGTGTCAAACGTGGATGATGATGATGACGACTTTACAGGCAGAGTCTTCCTCTGCCGCCAGCTGGAGTGCAGCTGTGTGATCTTGGCTCACTGCAGCCTTGAACTTCTGGGCTCAAGCAATTTTCCTGCCTCGGCCTCCCTGGTAGCTGGGATTATAGGCAAGCACCATTGACACCTGGCTATTTTTATTATTTGTAGAAATGGTGGTCTCCCTTAAGGTGCCCAAGCTGGTCTTGAACTCCTGGCCTCAAGTAATCCTCCCACCTCAGCCTCTCATAGTGCTGGAATCACAGGCATGAGCCTCTGATTCCAGCCCAAACATTCTTTTTTAAATTGTGACCTTGTTTCCTCCTGTGACTGATGCTAAAGTATTAGCTGCCCCACATATTATGGTTAGAAATAGTGACATTTTGTGGATTTGTTTCTTAAAAAAATACATCAGACCACGGAATCATAGAGCATGTGGTCTCACCCTGTCTTCAAAGTTTTTGAAAAATTTTTTCTAAGTCTGTTTTTAAGTAGTATGTCATCATGATCAAGAAGATTAAAGGCACAAAAAAGTTGGTTATTTTTCTATTTCCTTCTAGTTTCAATTCTTTCTTTTAAGATCAGAATTTAAAAATAAAAATCCCACAGGAGGCAGGCTATTATATTAATGATAAATTCAACAGAGACATGCTCTGTCCTGGAATCTGTTTCCACAGTACACGATTGTGTTAATCTGAGAGTTGGATGCTCACAAGAAGGGCTTGTAGAGCCTGTGTGGACGCACAACTTCCCAGAAAATATATGGGAACCATTTTGCAAATGTGAGTCTATCATGATTTGTTTCCTCTGTGGAAGACACTCCTGCATTTTGATACTCAGAATAATATTCTGTTGTTTATTCTTCTCATTGAAAGAGTAGAGGAGGTATATAACTTAAGAATCTAAATAAGATGAACATTTTTTTTGTCCTATTCACAATGATCACTGCTTCTCTGGTAAGTTAAGGACAAACATCAAAGAAAAAACATGGCATGACACCTGTCCTCAAAGTTCCAGATTTATTTGGAGAATCAAGTCAAACCCACACATGAAGTAATCAGAGAATGATATATGGAAGGAATTTGGTGTTAAACATTAAATTAGCTAATATTTGTTTCATTTGCTAACTTCTTACTATGTGTTAGGTATTACTCTAAGTGCTTTTATAAATATTAACTCATTTAACCCTCGCAAGTCTATTAGGAAGATACCTAATATTCTACCTATTACATAAAGGAGGTACCTGAGGTCCAGAGAGGTTAGGTAATTTGTCCAAGATCACACAGCTAGTCAGTGGCAGAGCCAGGATTTAAACCAAATGGCCTGGTTTTAATGAACTACTCTTGTTATTGCCTTCTATTTCATATTTATTTTCATATTTAAAATATTTTTAAAAATTAAGATATAGCCAGGTGTGGTAGCGCATGCCTGTAATCCCAGCATTTTGGAGGTGAAGTCAAGAGGATTACCTGAGCTCAGGGGTCTAAAACCAGGCTGAGCAACATGGCGAGACCTCATCCCTACAATAAATAAAAAATATCAGCCAGGCAAGGTGGCACATGCCTGTGGCTCCTGTTACTTGGAAAGCTGTGGTGGAAAGATCACCTGAGCCCAGCAGGTTGAGGCTGCGGTGTTTGTGAACGTGCCACTGCACTCCAGACTGGGCAACAGAGTGAGACTCCAACTCAGCAAATAAACAAACAAATAAATAAATAAAAAGTAAGATATGTACAAACCACTAACATCTGTTACATTATATCTCAGTGCAGGAAGGCTGACCCTGGACAAAGCCCTCGACATGACGCGCTATCTCCAACACGAAACAAGCCGCCCTGCACTTCTCAAAGGTCTGAGATACTTAGAGTTGTTTTACCACATGATGGACAGAAGGAATATTTCAGATGTCTCTGAAAACCTCAAGGTTTGTGTTACTTTTAGGAAATGTTTTGAGTCAATACATAGTGTCTGGAGGATCAGTGAGGCTCAGTCTATTTTGAGTTACGTCCTCGGGGTTAAAACATAGAGAAGTTGAGAAGACTGGCTGACTGTACAGCCTTAGCCACAGGCCCTCATGGTCAAGGCCCCTCATTCTTTGTTATTGTTGATTTGTTATTGTTGATTTGAAAAGCTAGATTCCAGTATCACGAGCAAAGCTTCTCTCCTAAAGGCAATTTTATCTCACAGTTGATAGTCTCCTCTTGGATAGGAACATAAGTCATATTTTAATGCAAAAACTCTATTGTGGGTGAAAGCCAAAAAGAGATGAGAAATATAAAGACAAGTAACTCTGTGTTTTGGGAAAAATTCATGCAGAAAGTTTGAGCCCTTTAGATGGGTACGAGCTGTGTTAAGAACTAAATTTAGCCTCTCTGTAAACCATCTCATATTTTCTGCAGCGTTACCTTCTCCAGTATTTTAAGCCAGTGATTGACGCGCAAAGCTGGAGTGACAAGGGCTCGATCTGGGACAGGATGCTCCGTTCTGCCCTCTTGAAGCTGGCCTGTGATCTGAACCATGATCCCTGCATCCGGAAGGCAGCTGAACTCTTCTCTCAGTGGATAGAATCGAATGGAAAATTAAAGTAGATCGAGACTTCTGCCCTATTCTTTGTTCTTTTCACTTTGATGTAAAAGTCTTTGATCAAGCAAGACATTAGATCTAAAACCTTTTAGTGAGGATAGAAAAAAAACATGCTGGGAATTACATATTCCGTTTCAGGCTCCCACATTGTAAGTGCTCGATAGATTTTGTGGGAAGCAAGGTTTAGGTCCCTGTAGGAGAAAGCTAATAAAAATTGGCATGGTAACAGAAAGACAGCCAGCAAATAGAAGCAGGAGGATCCCAACCTCCAAAAGTGATGCCTTTTAAAGATAAAAAGATGTTAGAAGAAGCAATGTGAAATATACCTGCAATTAAAACACCAGTGATTATTTGATGAAACTCGTTTAAAAAAAGGAAAGTGCTTTTTTAAAGAAACGCGTTTCTCCGTTATCAACCAATACTAAAGGCCAAGCCTTAGTCCAAGTTTCATCTTGGAAGGAAAACTGATGATTCTGGCCTTCTAAAGGATGCGTTGAGTGGCAAAATCGACTGTGATAGTGAATATAATCAGGAAGATACCCAGTGATCAAATGGATTATGTTGCAGTTCATCTCAGCAGCTGCAACCTATAGATATGAACAGACCCCACAATCTGTTCAGTGCAAGCCTTGATTTCTGCCTAACACATATTTTTATAATGTTATTTTTTTTAATGTGACTCTAGAGTTGGATGTTTTGGGAAATTAATTTATATGTGCATTAAGGAAAATTTGACTTTTTAAAAGAGAAGGAAAAAAATTCACAATTTTGGCACCATGGAATGTAATGGTGTCCTTTTTTTCCTATGCCAAATTGTTATGATATGCTACTATAACTTCTCTCCCCATGAGTAAATTTCAGTGAGTTTGTTGAAATTCTTTCTTGAGTTCTTCTTTTAAAAAAGTAATTCAAGTTTTCTGAAAAAATTTTTTTGCTGTTCATTGGGATTTAAGCCTAAAATTAGTTAAAAATATATCTTTTAGATCTACTATTCTCTTTTTTTTTCTGTTTGAATAAGTTATATGAGTAAAGCTAAAATGTAAACATCCTGTTGTCCTATCACAAAATAGTTTTTTTTAACCCCAGACTCTAAGACTACTAGCATGAATCTTAATGAGGAATTTCCTTACATAGATTAATTAATTACTTTATTTATGAATTTAAAGTATAATTATTTTCATGTCTCCTACATGCCAGCCAGGCACCACTGTAGGAGCTAAGGAGAAAGTAGTGAACAAACAACCATGCAGCCTATCTTCAAGGAACTTACAACATCTTTGTTACCAATTTCTGTAAATTTGTACAGCCAAATACACTAAAATGAAAATGATAGTGAATATCATTTAGTTACTTAGTTCTTATTTTGTGACTCAAATGGCACTTGGGATATTTAAGTACCTACAGCATAGCAGAAATAGTACAAACTTTAAAATCATAGGTTTAAATCTCAAACTCCAGAATGGCTGGTGACATTACCTTGCTCAAATTACATGATCTTTCCAAGAATTATTTCACTTTTTAAAAAATCTGAATAATAACTATCTCATTGGGTGGTATTGACAGTTAAATAAGATGTACAGAAACTAGTACAGTTCTTACCATATGGTCACTGTGTGACAAATGAGAATTTCCTGGTCCCTCCCCACTACTCCGTATTGTGGTTTTTCTGAGCCATCAATATGAATATCACTTCCTGTTGATCTATTGATCTTTGGAATTAAAAGTCATATACCAATTTAGAATAAAAACTAGTTATTGTCCTATAAAACAATCAAAATCAAAATCATGGCATCTTATTTAGAAGGACAGAAAATAATGTCATTGCACATCTTACTAGTTTTATGGAACTATGAGATGGCTGGACCTTATCAACTGTGCTAAATTGCAATTAGAGAGTCAGATGACTCTCAGACCTCAGAAAGTGCTCTCAACTTGATGTCAAAGCATCAAGTTCTCATCCTTGAAAAAAAATCTTGTAGCTCCAATGAAGGTTATTTAATGATGGAATTTGTATAAACCAGTAATTATGTATTTCAGAAATCGTCTTTTGTATTTATTGAGTCCATCAACTTGTTGTATTCATCTTATGCTTATTCTGCTTGCTAACATTTTATCATCAGTAGGAGATAAAACACAAACAATTTGCAAAGTAAAATTACATAAAATATTTTTATAAAAGTTTGGCAAAAAAAGATTTAATGCACATAGTACTAGAAATAATTATTGTGTGATTCTGTTATGACAACTTAAAATTGTAATATGAAAAAGGATTATTTTTCATAAGATTTTTTCCACTTTTTTGCTTAATATTACAGTATTCCAACAGATGTTTTAAAGATTGTGTATTCTGTGGGTGCTCAGACAATAGCAGGATGGAATTACCTTTTAGAGCAATATGAACTGTCAATGTCAGGGGCTGAAAAATACAAAATTCTATATGGATTGTCAACGAGCAAACATCAGGAAAAGTTAGTGAAGTAAGTTTATAAATTTAACTAAATTGTTAAAAGTGCACTGATACAAATGCAGTAATGTCTCTAAAATTTCAGCCATGAAAGAATTGGATCAGAATTTGTATGGCTTTAACTTTACAGTCAGAAGAGAAAAAAAGTATATTGGCTAAATGCAAATAGTGAAAACATATTTTCTGGTAATTATGTGATTGAAACTAGACAAATGACTATGTTTTACTTTTAGAAATTTGGAGAAAAATTATTGTTATAAAAAGACATTATTGTATATAAAATGTATATAAGATTCTGACCAAAGTTCTTTGAAATAAGTAAATATTTTTGCTACAGATGATAAAATAATATAAATTATTGCTAGAAAAATTAAGAGTTTAGCTAGAACATTTGAAAATATTAGTCAGTAGAATAATTATTGTTGTTCTTGGTAAATTATACTTTTATCATGCCTCTTTTTGTTCTATTATTTTAATATATTGGTAACCTGAGTTAATTTTCATGTACCTCCTATGACAAAATAAATGACTTTTGTTCCTTCAGATTAATTGAGCTAGGAATGGAAGGAAAGGTTATCAAGACACAGGACTTGGCAGCTCTCCTTCAAGCGATTGCCAGGAATCCAAAGGGACAGCAATTAGTCTGGAATTTTGTAAGAGAAAATTGGACCCATCTCCTAAAAAAGTTAGTATTCATTTATGTCCACGCAGATGTCCCAGTTGTCTCAAACCAAGTGTAATCAAATGTTTCTCAAAACATATATATAGTGCAATTTTTATTCAAATGATTCAGTGAAGCCTACCAACTTTAAAACTCACTAGCCCAAATTATCTTGGTCAGGAGTAAGGGAGAAGGATGAAAATAAGGGAGTGGGAAATAGACTTCTTGCATTCAACCCAGGCAAAAGGTCTCTGGGAGCAAGTATGAGTTGAGTGAAACCCAATCATCAGCCCCATCCCACCATCCCCTCCTGGCTCTCCTCAGTCCAGATGAATCCTGTGGAACTTTATATAGTGCATCAAACATATTTGGCCTGCTTTGTTAATGCAGTTTTGTTCTGGGGGAAAACCTCAGGAATTTTGTTGAGAGCGAATTCCCTTGTCCTGCTCCCCTGTAGAAGTGGCACAGTGGAAACCTTGGTGCAGAAAGCAAACCAGTCAGGAGTGTTTTGGGAGTCCCCCTCCAAAACTGTGTTGGTTCTGAGTCTTTTCTGAAGTTTCAACTGGAGCTCATTCCAGTATGTTCCTGGGAATAAAATATTCTCCAGAAATAACCCATAATGATTAGATTCTTTTGAAATGTATAGGATGGCATTTTTTTCCCTCTTTCACTCATACGCACCCCCCCCCCCACACACACTGTTAAGTCACTCATCCATTCCTAATCCACACCCAAAATGTTACTTATGACATATATGGAAATATCCTGAATCAGAGGACTATGTGATATGCTTTGTTTACCTTAAGGTCTATTAGCATCTCTGATGTCATTCATCCCCCAGTTCCCTCTTCTCTCTCAGTTCGTGCCAATGGACAGTTCAGAGTCCTCATTTCCATTCCTCTCCAGATATTCACATGAAACCAAATAAAGGGGGCACACCTCATCAACAGGGGTAACTGCATGATGAACATTTGTATAACTAACCTTGAATTGTAACTCACATCTTTAAAATAAAAATTAAAAAATTAAAGGAAAAAAAAGAAGAAACCAAATAAAAAATGCCTTAAAAAAAAAAAAGTTTCCCTGAAGACCCAATTGGAACCATTGGTTTGGCTGTTTGCACAATTGTCAATTTTGTCATGAAATGGTCAGACTTCTCATGCAATACTGTAAATTTCCTTTTAAACTAGAAATTATGCACTTTCTCATCCATGAGCAGAGTCTAGTCTTGAACCATTTTCTGTTCTGGGTTTGTGCACTGTTTTTTAAGCATTAATCACTTTGACCTGTGATACAAGTTTTCTAGGTATAAAAAACGGGGTGAAGGATGTAGTCTGTGGCTGTGAATTAGAGTTCAACCAATCAACCTTGCCCTAATAAACACCACGTATAAGGGAAGTGTGCAAGACAATACATTAGAATACAAGAAAATAGTGCTACATACATTATTTCTTATCTTATGCTTTTAATTTTATATGATTTATTATAAATTTATAAATATACATAATATATAATGTACGAAAACTAAATAAATATGTTGTTTATATTATTCTTATCACGTGCTTTCAATCTTTTTACCATACCATAATGAAAGCAGATAATTCATAAATAGAAATCTATACATTGGGAAATTGTTTAAAAAATCTTTACAGATAGGAGTATGTAATTTTTAAAAAGTAATGAACACTGCTTTAAATATAAACATAAATCTGAACATAAACATTACTGAGTAACCTAATCATATTTCCTAGAGTACTTTTATCTATATTTTCATTTTATAGTAAAATCTTTTAGCTCTAAAATTGTACTGAATGAATATGAGTTATTATGATAGTGATTAATAATATCTATTATAATGCATAAAATTATCACATAGTTATTAATGTTATACATTTAACTATAGTACATGCTATAATAAACATAAGGTCAGTATTTTTATTATTTACATCTATCAAGTTTCTTTTTATTTTCAGATTTGGCTTGGGCTCAATTGCCATGAGAACAATCATCTCTGGCACAACATCTCACTTTTCTTCCAAGGATGAGTTGCAAGAGGTTAGTGACTTTCTATTATTAACAATTTCAGCAAGTAAGTAGAAGGGACAGGATTAAAAGCTGACTCTTAAAATGCATGTGTTCACAGCATTCAAAGTGAAAATACTCTTGAGTCTTTTTGGAGTCTTTCATTCATATTGTATCATAATGCAAGGGTGATGATATTAATGTGTGGGAGTGTTATTCAACGGTATTTTTAATAGAACTGTTATTGGTAATTCTAGTCTTTTTTAAGCATTCTAGTATTTTACATCTTCCTTTCACAATAAATCTTGAAATTGTTTACCCTTTAAGCAAATTGAGAATTCCAGAACTTAGATCCCAACTCACCTTTTACTCTATGACCTGGGTCAATCATTTAACTTTTTTACCCACAATGTGCTCACTTGTAAGATGAGGATTTATAATTTCTGTCTTACATTATCTACTGTTTGCAGACAAAGTGAAATAATAATTATAAAAAAAAAAAAAGAAAATAATCTTCTAGGTGCAGAGAAATGCCTGCACCTGTGTGTGTATAATTTGTAAGCTGTTTTGAAATTTTTTGGAAGACAAAGTGTTTTATGAACCATGCCAGTAATTTTGTTCTTGCATATTTTTCAGGTGAAACTATTTTTTGAATATCTTAAGTCCCAAGGATTACATCTGGATATTTTTCAAATTGTTCTGGAAACCATAGCCAAAAATATTAAATGGCTAGAGAAGAATCTTTCCAGTCTGAGGACTTGGCTACTGGTTAGTGTTTAAATGTCAGTAGAAAGAGATATGGCTGTGCCTGCATGAAGTCAAAGTAACACCAACGAAACTGAAGTTAGAGTTGTGGATATTTTGTCTAACCAGTGAGAAACCTCAAGAAATCTGCCAGCACAGCTGCCTGCTTTCAATTATCATCTCCAGCTGAAGGATATACAATGTTTGGGTGAGGAAAGTTCAGTTCAGTAGTCTATTTAAAAGTAAACTTCCAGAATAATGGATAAATGTGGAGATACAGACATGAATATATACATATAGCTGTGGTTGTTAGCCTCAATTCGACACTCTCCATTGCCTCACACTCTGCCACTACTTTGCTTTTTAAATTTTTGTTGTTTGTTTTTAAACCTTGCTTGGCTATCCTGGAGTTTACACAGCCAATTTTAGCTCCAAGGAAATTTAGCAAATCACTAAACAAATATATATATATCCTTTTCTTATCTTTTTCTTTTTGAGTCAATGTTTCATTCTGTTGCCCAGACTGAAATGCAGTAGTACACTTATGGCCACCACAGCCTCCCACCTGCTGGGCTCAGGTGATCCTTCTGCCTCAGCCTTCCAAGTAACTTGAATTATATGCACACCACCATGCCCAGCTAATTTTTTGATTTATTGTAGAGACGAAGTCTCGCCAAATCACCCAGGTTGGTCTCAAATCCCTGGACTCAGGTAATCCTCTCACCTCTGCCTTCCAAACTGCTTGGATTACAGGCATGAGCCACCATGCCAGCAAATCTCTTTCATGTGTATCTTTCCATGTCCTTACTCTCCCCTGCCTTTAACTCAGTCTGAACTGAATAGTTTAATTTTTACTATTCATGGAAAATGACATGAATTATGAAAATTAAGGATCAGGAAACCAGAGACTTTGTCACCAAATCTCATATTATTAGAAACTGGATAGATATCAGGGTTCATCAAGGAAGCTGGAGGGCCTTCTGGTTTAGGCCTCACATCCATGAAGAGCCTCAAGGGTTGACTTTTGAGGTCATTTCCAATGAGATTTAATCTGCAGTCACAGAGGTACAAGAAAGAAATAAGATACTCATCATACCACTGTGATCCATATACTACTGCATTTTAAATAAATCTTTTGAAAATTGTAGAATAATATTGCATTGTATAGTTTGGATTGAATTGTGGTTTTTAAATACTGTAAATATTTAAATATATCACCATATTTTGTAACCCAGGTTCAGCATTTCTTCCTATTATAAGAGAAACTCTTTTTTTTTTTTGAGTTGGAGTCTCACTCTGTTGCCCAGACTGGAGTGCAGTGGCCGCTCCCGGCCACCGCAGCCTCGCCTGCTGGGCTCCGGCGATCCTTCCGCCTCAGGCTTCCCAGTAGCCGGAATTACAGGCATGCGCTACCAGGTCCAGCTGATTTTTTGATTTATTGTAGAGATGAGATCTCGCTGCCCAGGTGGCTCTCGAACCCGCGGGCTCAGGCAATCCACTCACCTCAGCCTCCCAAAGGCGCGGGATTACAGGCTGAGCCATCGAGCCCGGCTGTATTTGTTTTCCTTAAAGGAAACTTTTATCTCTGAAATGCCTCCTAGATGCTTTTCTTAATCGTTTAAGATAGTTTGGGATAAATAAAGAAAATGCCTCCTTGCATATAGTTAGAGAACTTAATCAATTCATGATCCCATGTATGAATCAATATGAAAATATAAATACATTTTAGAAAGACTTGAATCAATGTGTAGATGACCAATTTAATTGAACTATTAAGAAAAGCTAAGAATGTTGGGACAGGAGGGAGGGTGTTATCCAACCCGCTCTGGAGTGACATCGCGAAGTCCAATTATAGATTACAGACCTTTCTCTGGTGCCACAGTCAGAGGTAGATAGAATACAGTTTGGGTGGGCCATGGGTATGTTTTCTTATATTTGTTTTCAAATTGTTTCTTAAAATTTTTGAAGCATCTTTAACTCTAGATTTGACCTGGTCATGGACCTACCTTGGTTTTTATAACACCTAAGTGATATCTCTTTAGAATTATATATGTTTTTAGCACTAGAAAATTGAAAGAGTAAAGAATGCTATTTTTTCATCAAGATAATAGTAAATTAAACAGTAAAAATGTGTATGTGTTACAGTAGAACTATGCCATCAACAATATTTTCATAAATATGCAAAGTTTTTATGTAGTAATTTATTTACAAATTTGCAAGTTTTAATTCTCTTTCTTTCAGTTTCTTATCTAAATACAATATTGAATACATTTGCAATTTCTAGGATTCTTAAGAATTGAATATCAAAATTGACTATTATTATTCGATGAAATGTGAGAATTGCTATGCCAATAATGTTTTAATGAATAAATAGTTTTTAAGAAACGAATGTATTGTACTTGTTAGTGTGGTATTTTGAAAGCTTTATGATGGATGCCAGGTCACTAACATCAACTCAGACTTGGTTAAAGTTAGTTTTTCTTTCCTTTACCCTGAGTGAACAAATAGGGTGTGGAAAAAGTTATGTGCAAGATTATGAAAAAATGGTGGGTTTGAGCAGACACAGCTTTTCTGGGTCTCTCTCATTCTCTGCAAGGCCTAGTGAGAATTTTGTGGTTTCACAGCCCACTCGGAATGAGAAAGCTTTCAGATTACGGAAGCCCGGAACCAACAGCTTGTTCCCTTTTCAGGCTTTGTGTAGGGGACAGTAGACAATACAGCCTTCAAGAGTCCAACTTATTACCATGATAAGGAATTTCTTGTCTGATGTCATGTACATACTTTTGCATTTCAGCCCATATGAGGTTCCAGAGAAGCAGACCTGCCCAGAAACTATTCAAAGGGATTCTGATTTTCTGAGAGACATTCCTGGGTTTTTTTTGTTCTATGTTTTATTTCACCCCAGACAATAAGGAGACCCTCCAAAAAGCCATGGGAACCAGTTCTCCACGTGAGCATAATGTCTACCCAACACAAGACTGTTTTTACTCTGCAACATTTCCTTCACTTGTATTCTTTATTGTATTCTTTCTTCCATTTCACCACGTATCACTATTTTTTAATCTCAACATGTAATGGGTCACACTTTTTACATTTACAGATTTTAACCAATCATATATTAGGCTGTCTGCTTCCTGATGTCTTAATCTCATTAAAATCTGACCTCCAGATCATAAGGAAGAAAGGAGGAAAATGATCATGAAAGAATTGTCTTTTCTGGCTCAAAGCATATGTATATTTTTCATAATCTCATATTTTAATGTATCACACTGGACAATTTTCCTGAAGGGGATGTTAATTCACTTTCTTCTTATTCCTACATTCTGTACTTGTCAGTGCCAGATAGTAATCACTCCTCTCTAGAAAGATTCAAGGTACCATTCCCCTGATATCTTTCTGAGTCCTTTGATTTTAGAAGAGTCTTTTGTAAAGAGACTATACCTGAATTTTGTTTCTTGTTGTGCTCCCTAGCTTGGGTAGGTCCTGGGTTTTGTCATCTGGCCCTAGTGTTCTCTCTTTTATTTTTTTTATTTTTATTTTTTGAGTTGGGGTTCACTATGCTGTCCAGGCTGGATGCAGTGGCACAATCATGGCTCACAGCAGCATTGACCTCCTGGGCTCAGGTGAATCCTTCCACCTCACTCTCCTGTGTAGCTTGGTCTACAGGTGTGCACCACCACGCCCAGCTAATTTTTTTTTGTAGAAACAAAGTCTCTCTATGTTGCCCAGGCTGGTCTCAAACTCCTGCTCACAATCTTCCTGCCTCAGCCTCCTAAAGTACTGGGATTACAGGTGTGAGCCACTGGGCTCAGCCTCCAGCATTCTCAAAGGCATGAAAACTGAAGCTTGAGATGCCCTCAAGGCGAAAGTTGCCCTCAGCCTTTTCTTTATCCCTCATGCTTCTGCTGTCACTTAGTTTTTGATCCATGAGTATTCTTTACTAACTCTCCAGGTTATCCATGCATTAAAGCAAATTTTATTCTACATTTTGAGTTATTTTGAGCAGGAAGGTCAGTTAGAGTATGTAGGCTAGCATATTTTCAAAAATTGTAATAATATATTTTCTAATATGCAAATGCCTAAGTCTGCATCATACTTAGGAAGTTGGCAGTGTATAAACAGGTCATTTGTTCAGAATTTAAATCAGTAAATTTTCTAATATTCGTAGGAAAAATGTTTAGAAAATTTGAGAAATATATATTTAACTGATAAGACAGAAAAACAGTTCTTTTTTATTTTAAAGATGTGGGGTACAATTCAGTATTTGGTATACAAGTGGTCATCATACAAGCAAAGTTTGGGCCTCCCTTTGGTCCCCACTTTGCCTGGTTTGAGATCAGGTATCCTTACTGTTGTTGTTTCTCCCTTCCCTACCCCAGCGGTATCCTGCTACTACCAATCTCTTTCTTATACTATTATGGTAAACATTCAGTGTCCACTTATGAATGAGAACATGTGGTACTCTGTTCTTTGTTTCCGTGACTGATCACTGAGTATGATAGACTCTAAATCCATCCAAGTTGCTGTGAAGTCATATGTGTGTCCTTCTTTATGGCTGCATAATATTCCATTGTGTATGTGTACCACTTTTTTAAATCCACTTCAGTTTCGGTGGGCAGCAAGGTTGATTACATTTTTTGCTATTGAGAATAGTGCTGCAATAAAGATGCATGCACAGGTATCTTTTTTTGTAGAATGATTTGAGTGCCTCCACATATACTCCTAGTAGGGGGATTGCTGGGTCATATGGAAGGTCAATGTCTAGTTTTTTTAGAAATCACCACACTGTATTCCAAAGAGGTTGCACTAGTAGTGTAGAAGCATTCCTTTTTCTCCACTTCCTCACCAGCATCTGTTGTCGTTTTATTAATGATGGTCATTCTTACTGGGCTTAGGTGGTATCTCAGTGTGATTTTGATTTGCATTTCTCTGATGATCAGTGAGGCTGAGCACTTTTTCATGATAGGAAGAATCAACATTGTTAAGATGTTCATTCTACCAAAGGCAATCTACAGATTCAATGCAATACCCATTAAATTTCAGTATCATTCTTCTCAGACCCGGAAATGACAATACCGAAATTTATGTGGAAACATAAATGACCACGAATAGGCAAAATAATCCTTAGCAAAGGTAACAAAGCAGGAGGTATCACACTTTCAGACTTTAAACTTTACTATAAGGCTGTGATAATCAAAACAGCCTGATATTGGTTCAAGAATAGGCATATGGAAATGGAACAGGATAGAGATTCCAGAAGCAAAACCTCAATTTCTCAACCAACTCATCTTCGAAAAAGCCTCCACCAACAACCACTGGGGAAAGGAGAACCTATTGAGTAAATGGTGCTGGGAAAACTGACTGACTACATGCAAAAGATTGAAACAGGACCCCTTCCTATCGCTGTACACAAAAATCAACTCTAAATGGATCAAAGACCTACATGTTAAACCTCAAACTTTAAGAACCTTAGAAAATGCAGGACCACCCTTATGTAAATTGGAACTGGCAACCAATTCCTGATCAAAACCCCAAGTGCCTAGGTCATAAGAGATAAGATAGACATGTAGGACCTCATCAAACTGATAGGCTTCTGCAAAGCAAAAGAAACCATCAAGAGAGCAGGTAGACAGCCCACAGAATGGGAAAAAATATTTGCCAACTGTGTCTGACAAAGGCCTAACATTCAGGATCTACAAGGAACTCTAATGTGCCAAAGGGAAAATACCAAACAGTCCCATTAAAAAGTGGGCAAAAGACATGAATAGATAGATACTTTTCAATAGTAAAACATTTCTATTTTCTTTTTTTCACACAGGCTAAAGGACAGTCATTTCTATTTTTCACTCACTCCTGCAAACTTTACTTCCCTACCATAAATTCCAGATCTTTTGCTAATTAATTCCTCATCTTCCCCAAAGTCCTAATATCTTACTATGCTGGCAGATAAGGCCAGAAAACTAGTTTTCTATTCTCAGTACATGACTCAATGATTCTCATATTTAGGTATTTACTCACATGATTTTCCATACTTCCCTCTGTTGAGTTATATCTCTTTATTTCAATGCAATATTTCAGGTTCAATCTTCTGTAAGAAATTCCCATTGTGATACCATGTGGGATGTCCCTTTAGTCATCCAAACAATATCACAGTTAAAATTGTAAACCTCATTTTAAAGTAGGCAGAATAAATTGCCTATGAAAAGATTTGAAAGATACGGAGATGTTACTTCTCATTTTAAAACAGTATTCTCCTTTAAAAACTAAAACTGTTTTCTAGCAAACTGACCTGGAAATGCTAATTCATCTTTAATATTTTGAGTTGGAGTTGGGAAAAGGATACATAGAATACTTTTAAAATTCAAAGATAGAATTAGATCAGGATAGGACTAGGGGAACTTTTTCTAAAAGAAATGCATGACATAAGACTGATGGCATATAATTTTTAAAAATATTTATACCTCCAGATGTAGAGACAAAACTAAAAGCAGGACTCTTAGAAGGACAAGCAGAGATTTTTAGATGGTTAGGAGTAAACAGGTAGAGAAAATGGAGCTGATAGGAAATAAATTGTTTGGTTTGAAACAATTGTGCACAATCTACGTGAACTAGACAGAGTTCACAGTGGTCAGATCTTCTGTACTGATAAAGTTAATTTAACTCATACTCAGAGACTGAATTAAGGTATTTAAACAACAATGAATAAGTTGTTAGCTAGTGAAAGAGGTCAGATAGCATTGAAATACGTATATGTGTTTTTGTTCCAAGCTGTGCCTTATCTATAGATAATAGTTGTGACATTACTAATCAGAGCATGGTTTTAGGACTAATGTTCTATCTTCTAGAAAAGTCATTATCAGGAAGGGAAAGTATATTATTCTTCTAATTTCAGACAACTGTACCTCTGAGAAGACTAGCTGTTTGGATTTTAAGGCCAAGGGGAATATACCAATTGTTGCGCCTTGGTCTCACTGACAACCTGGAAAGAAATAACATCAGCAGGACTTGCCTTGCAAATTCAAATCTAACAGTGCTCTCTAAAAGAGGAAGCCTCATAGACATCAAAATATATCTCCTCTTACCAGTTGTCTTTTTTTATTTTTTTTGAGTTGGAGTCTCACTCTGTTGCCCAGACTGGAGTGCAGTGGCCGCTCCCGGCCACCACAGCCTCGACCTGCTGGGCTCTGGTGATTCTTCCACCTCATCCTTCCAAGTAGCTGGAGTTACAGGCATGCGCTACCACACCCGGCTGATTTTTTGATTTATTGTAGAGATGAGGTCTCGCTGCCCAGGCGGGTCTCGAACCCGTGGGCTCAAGCAATTCACTCACCTCAGCCTCCCAAAGGCGCGAGATTACAGGCTAAGCCACCGAGCCCGGCTACCAGTTGTCTTTTAAAAATAATTTCACCATTACAGATTCATGCCTTTGGAGTAATAAAAATTTAAAATATTAAATTGTAACCCATTAGTCATCCTTTAGTATGACTTTTTTTTTTTTTAAGATTAATACATCCTTACAGTTTATTGAGAAAAGGACTCTAGGGAGAGAAAGTTGAGAGGGGGCTTAGGGAAGTTGGGAGAGGGGGTGAAAAAGTGAATTATAGAATGTAGACAATAGCCTAGAAAGTACTGGTTGGGTAGGAAGGTCTTGAGGGTAGTATCTGTCACTCAAGGGTGTTACACACAGATGTTGTTTGATAAATATCCGGTGACTGTAAGGCAGAACCTGGAAGTGAGGAAGTATAATAGAAAATGGGACATAGGAGAACTCAAAGACAAGCCTACTTGGCAATTTTGCTTCAGGCTGGTTCTGCTAGTACATGATCTTATATGCCTGTGTCATGCATTATGAATTATGTATAGATCCCATGTGCTTGTCTTGATTGACCCAATGGAGTGTAAGTACCTTAAAAGCCAAAATTTAGCCCTAGTTTTGCCTTTAGTGTCTGTGGTGCACTGTACACTGTGGGCCCTCCTGAAGCGGTGCTGACAGCCTGACAGAGGGAAGAAAAGGCACCTGAGTCACCTGAGAGTCAGCCAACGATCATAATCAAATATAATTTTCTGCATAAATATTACAGGACTTTCTCATGCTAAAAAACAAACAAAAAACTGAAGGAAATTTTTTTCTTGGAGTCAGGATCTTACTCCATCACCCAGGTTGGGGAGCAGTGGCATGATCATGGCTCACCACAGCCTCAAACTCCTGGGCTCAGGAGATCCTTCTGACTCAGCCTCCCAAGTAGCTAGAACTACAGGCACATCCCACCTTGACTGGCTTTTTTTTTTTTTTTTTGTAGAGATGAGATCTTGCTGTGTTGCCCAGGCTGGTCTCAAACTCCTGGTCTCAAGCAATCCTCTCGCCTCAGCCTCCCAAAGTACTGAGAATACAGGCACAAGCTACCACAACTGACCTTGTAACACATATTTTATGGAAGTGAACATTTTATGGGAGTGAAATAGATAGGCTCTATTTCAATATAGTTGTAAGAAATAAAGCAAAAAGAAAACTAAATTAGAACCTTCAGGAGTGTAAACATCTCTCCAGATAGAGCAAGTCAGTAAAAAAATTCTGGCCAACAGATCATTTCTAAAAATGACTTTTCTATCTTCTGATTTTTATAGAAGACCTACAATTGGTTTTTATGGTTATAGCCAGGCCCATCCTCCCTGTCACTTCCTGGCCTGGCTAGGCCTCATCTGACATAGGGCTTAGATGTCAACTCAACACTGAAAACTTGGTTTCCTCAGAACAGCATTATTTTAAGTGATCATAGTGAAATGCGTCATCATTATAGAAATCGGTTTTATATTACACTATGCTTTGTGAGTTTGAACTTTTTTGTGTTCAGTCTACGTGGTATTTCACAATTCACATTAACTAATAATAGCAAATACATCTTTAGTGCCTATCTTGGGCCAGTCTTTGTTCTAAGCATACTTTAGGTGTGCTAATTCATCTTATCCTCACACTACTCCTGTGAGGGGAGTACTTGTCCTAAGTTTCCAAAGGAGAATGTGAAGCCAAGGGAGGTTAACCATTTTGCCCCAGTTACAGAGGGAGGAAGTAGTACAGGCAGAATCTGAGAATCCACCTCCAGAGACCAGGCCCTCACCTCAGTCCCATGCTGCGCTGCCCTTCATATATCTTAGGATTCCTACAGTACAGTTTCTAATCTGAGGCTCATCTATGTCACAATCACTTGGTAAAAATGCAGATTTCAGGCAATATCTCAGACCAACTGAGTTGGAATTTGGGGGGGACAATGCCCAGAGATCCCTGAAAAATTCTAACAGATATCACAATTTGACCATCACTTCCAGAGTGGAGATATCTTTTTAACCATTTCTAGTAGGCTTAGGGTACTCATTTTAAAAGATGGAAGAGCTATATCTATACCTGTGGGATTTTCTATAGCATTTCTCTGTTTCTAAAGAGGCAGATGTTTAATTGAATGAATCTGCTCCTTTTTTTTTTTTTTTTTTTTAAGTTGGAGTCTCACTGTGTCGCCCAGACTGAAGTGCAGTGGCATGCTCCTGGCCACCGCAGCCTCGACCCTCTGGACTCTGGTGATCCTTCTGCCTCAGCCTTCAAAGTAGCCAGAATTACAGGCACGCGCTACCATGCCCGGCTAATTTTTGATTTATTGTAGAGATGAGGTCTCACCAAGTTGCCCGGGTGGGTCTTGAACCCGTGGGTTTAGGCAATCCACTCACCTCGGCCTCCCAAAGCACTGGGATTACAGGCTAAGCTACCGAGCCTGGCTCCTTTTATTTTTTATTTTTAATGGCAGCAGCCAGATGGGGAAAACAAGTTTGCTTGCACACTGGTGAAAGAACATATTCATAGTGTATAATTTCCATTAGTCTATTTTAAATCAAACATAATTATTACGATTATTTTGAAATTATAACCTCAAGTCTTTCATAAACATGTATATCAATGTTATTGCTATATAATTTATAATGTCATATGATTCACCCATTTAAAGTTTACAATTCAGTGGTTTTCAGTATAGTCACAGAGTTGACTGCCTCTCAACATGATCAATTTTAAAACACTTTCATCATCCCACCAAGAGATCCTGCAACTATTAGCAGTCACTTCCCATTCTTCCCTCCCTTCAGTCTCAAAAAACCACTAATCCACTTTATGTCTCATAGATCTGCATAGTTTGAAAATTTCATATAAATGAAACAATACAATATATGGTCTTCTATGATTGGCTTCTTTCACTTAACATAATATTTCAAGGTTCATTTATGTTGTAACATATATCAGTACTTTGTACCTTTTTATTTATGGATAATATTGCTGAATAAAATTCCATTGTGCAAATATTCTACATTTTATTTATCTATTCATCAGTTGATGGACATTTGTGTTTACATTTTTGGCTTTTATGAATAATGCTGCTATAAGCATTCATGTACAAATTTATGAATGCATATGTTTTCAAGTCTTTTGGATGTATTCCTAGGAGTGAAATTGCTGGATCATATGGCAACTCTATATTTAACCTTTTGAGAAACTGTCAGATTGTTTTCCAAAGCAACTGCACCATTTTACATTCCCATCAGCAATGTATGAGGGTTTCGATTTTGCTAAATTTTTGTCAACATTTAGTATTATCTGACTTTCTGATTCTAGCCATCCTAGTGGATGTGAAGTTGTAGCCCATTGCAGTTTTGATTTGTATTTGTTTGATGGCTAATGATACTGAACAGCTTTTCATGTGCTTGTTGGCTATTTGTATATCTTCTTTGGTGAAATGATACTCAGATCCTTTGCCTACTTTAATTTCATTATTTATCTTATATTATTCAGTTGCAAGAGTTCTTTATATATTCTAGATTAAAGTCCCTTGTGAAGTCTCTTGATTTGCAAATATTTTCTCCCATTCTGTTGGCTATTCTTTCACTTTTTTTTTTTTTTTTTTGAGTTGGAGTCTCACTCTGTCACCCAGACTGGAGTGCAGTGGCCGCTCCCGGCCACCACAGCCTCGACCTGCTGGGCTCCGGCGATCCTTCCACCTCAGCCTTCCCAGTAGCCGGAATTACAGGCATGCGCTACCACGCCCGGCTGATTTTTTGATTTATTGTAGAGATGAGGTCTCGCTGCCCAGACGGGTCTCGAACCCGCGGGCTCAGGCAATCCACTCACCTCAGCCTCCCAAAGGCGCAGGATTACAGGCTGAGCCACGGAGCACGACTTCTTTCACTTCTTAATGCTATCCTTTGAAGTCAAATCTTTCTTCGTACTTATCTGCAGTCTTTTTTTCTGTTAGAAAAATGCTGTTATGAGCTAAATAGTACCCTTTCAAAATTCATTTGTTAAATTTATAAGCTCCAGTATCCCAGAATGTGACCTTATTTGGAAACAGGGTTGTTGCTGATGTAATTAGTTTAAGATGATGTCATACTGGAGCAGGGTGGGCCTCCAAACTGAGATGACTAGTGTCCTTATATAAAGGGAAAATTTGGACACAAATATGCACACAGGAAACATGCTATGTGAACCTAGGAGCTTCGCACCAGAAACCAAGGAAGTAGGATAACCTAGGAGTGAGGCCTGGGACAGATCCTTTCCTAGTGCCTTTAGAGGGAGCACAGCCCTGCGGACCCTTGACCTTGGCCTTCTAGTCTCCAGAACTATGAGACAATACATTTCTGTTGTTTAAGACACTCACTTTGCCATAGTTATTTGCTGTTGTTCTAGCAAACTAATATAATGTCCAATACAAAAGTTAGATCTATTTTTCAATTTTAGTAGTTACATTCAGATCAAAATTCTAAATGTAAATTTAATAATATACCATTTCTTGATTTGTAATCCTAGTTATACTGGTCAATTATATAAAAATTTACATGTATTTAATGAGCTCTATTTTAACTTAACTTTATTTTACTTCTTATACAAATGCCTCAGGTGTTTACAAATATCAAAATATTAATAAAATATATCCATATGTATAACCTTTAGTAGAAATTCAGGGTACCCACCTAACATTTTGGTTGCTTAATTTCCCTTTTCTTTCCTGAATAAGAAAAATTATTTTTTTTTAAGTACTCCCTTTTCCCCTATATGAAACAAGGGAGGTGTCCCCTAACTCAGCACATCTAGTTTCTGTTTTGTCTAAGAAACCAGTCATAGTAACCTTGTTTTCATTCCAATGACTGGTTTAGAAAGTACAAAATATAGTTTTGGCAAATGAGACATAAAAAGAATTCTAATGGGAGGATTTCTGAGAAGAGTTTTCTTGCTCTCAAGAAAGAGACACGGAAGAGAAAGTTCCTTCTTCCTCTCCCATTGTAGCTTCCTTTCTGACCATATGGTAGTCAGCCTTTGAAAACATTGCTCATACAGAGAGTTGTAGAGTGGAAAGAGAAATACCTTCTTCTTGAAGAGCTATGGTTGAAGATTGTCGTATCTCTGGACTAGTTCTACAAAATGATCAATTTCCTTATCTTTTAAATTGGTTTGATTCAGAATTTTGACTTTTGTAGTCCACAGGATCTGAACTAGTATAGAATTGTGCCTTCTTAATAATAACTTTTCACTTTATTTGGCTATTTTTGTTAATGTCTAAACTTTATGAGAACTTTATTGGATACTCATTCTTCTGTCTTTCATGCTCTCAACATTTCTAAACTTGTTATAACTAAACATTACTAATTAATGCAGAATGTGTGTGCAGCAAATAGATTACAAGGATAATGAGATATTAACTCTTTCAGATCTTATGGTGGCAGGAAAGCTCACAATGGTCATGGCTGTCCTGGCAGCAAGCAGTTTCCTCCATTTATTCAAGAGTACTGAACAAATAACATTTTCAAATGTATGTACTGAATTGTTCCAGAATAATTAGATTATTTAATAGTGTTAAACCCAAATTTGATCTGGAGGATCAACTAATTAAATTGAAATATTAAAACACTAATGGAATAGCCTCCTTGTAGTTGAAGTTAGTTATATATTTCTCTTTAGTCTGTATCTCTTTTGTGGATTGTTGTACTCAATTCTAATTTCCTTATGGGAATAGGGAAATGACAGGAAACTCTAGAGCACTGGTTTAGAACACAGACGGCTCGAGTTCCAGTCCACGACTGCTCCTGAACTGTAAGTAAACCATTTACCCTCTCTTGATGTACTTCCCTCATTTGTTAAATGCGAGGCTTTGATGAGCTGATGTATGGCAGACAAGTACTTTATTTTGATAAAAAATTCCTGTATTCATAGATTATCAAGTTTGTTGGTTCTTTATAAACAAATGCTATTTGTTATTCAGGGTGCTCATATTTTTTTCTTCATGCTATTTATTATATATTATAATTAGTTCTCAAATTATTGGTTTTCAAATGTTAGACAGCAATGATTCTAAAAACAGTAGATGGGTATAGTAGATAGTATCACATTATCTCCTCATAATGAATGGAAACTTCATAATAAGTTAAAGTGTTATAACCTTAAACTAAAGAGGAAGTTCTGTGTGGGAGGATAGGAGAAGGTTAAAGATAGAAACATAATGAGTTTCAGTAGTAAATTTGCAAATTTTGTTTCTTATTAAGTCAAATGTAAAATAGTATCCAATGAGACAAAACAAAACAAAATTCATTATTGCTCTTTTGCTGGTAGGTAGGATTCTGAAACATTTTGGTTTGTTTACTATTTTTACCTACAATACAAAACCACAAGTCTTTAAATGGTGCTTCTTGTCTTTGTGTGTGAAGGAATGGGAGGGGTGGGAGGAAGAAGGTTGGCAGAGAAATTATGGGCCTCTTTGTCAAAAGAATCTCAGAAAGATATGATGAGTCATCCATATTTGCTAGTGCAAAGAAGTATTTTTACCACGAGTCTTTGCAGAGTTGAAGTATTTAAAACAAAACACAAGATAATGTGTTTCACACCCAAAAGCATGATAGACTAGCTTACAGGTGAGGTGAGGTGAAATGACTTCACAAGCTGTGGAGTTTTAAATATCTCTGAAACTAAGTGTCTTGTCTGCAAAAATAACTCCAAGGGACCATGACATGACCTAAAATATAGGAAAGAGCTTCTCATCAAAGCAATACCATTATTAGGTCATTATAACAAAATCAAGCCTGCATATACTATGTAATATCTAAACAGGGGTACACCAGTCCCTGTGGTTCACTTTCTATTTTTGGTTCTGAAATTCAAGTACATGGGGCCAGCTTAAAGGCTGTGAGTATCTTTCACACAATGGGGAGAGAGAAGGTCTTAGATATATGATACAGACACCTTTTCTGTACTGATCACAAACACACCATTCAATATAGAGACGTTCACTGGAGAGGTTTGCAACATTGGCGGCGAATTAGAGTTCTAAATACCATTGCATCCATTCGCTATTCATTCAAAAATTATTTATTGCACACTTATCTAGGCACTGAAACAGCCCTGAAGAAGATAATGTGCCTGCCCTCATGAAGCTTGCATTCCTGAGAGGGAGACTGATAATAATTAAACAACAAACCCAAATCGTTTCAGACACTAATGAGTGCTGCGAAGAAAATAGAGCCAAGTCTTTATGGAGTGGCCTGTGTTGTGGCTATTTTAGATGATTAGTCAGAGAAGGGTTTTTTTGCAGAGGTGACATTTGAGTTGAGACCTTAATGACAAGAAGGAATCCGCAGGCAAAATACCAAGCAGAAGAAAGAGTTCTTGTGAAAGGAGCATGCAATAGGAATGATTAACAACGCTGGATGCAACTTGGCGACTTCCAGGAACAGCATGAAGGCCGCTGCGGCCAACACATGGTGAGCGTGGTTGATGAGGTCCCAGAGTTAGGTAAGGTGTTTCACTTTTTTCCCAAGTGCAATTGGTATCCATTGGAAATTGTAAATGGGATGAGAAGTAGGGGGTGCAATAGACATTTAAAAATACAATATCGCACTTCGATTTACTTCTTGAAACTGGATTTCGAATTCCCGTGTCGGTCAAACATCCCGGCCGTCCCTGTTTGCCCAGGCTGTTTGCTCTCGCTGCGGCTTGTTTGTCCCTGACGCCCTGCTGTTGACAGCCTCGGAGGAGCGTGTGACAGTTGGCAGGCGCAGCGAGGCGCAGCCCGAGCCAAGTCGCGGCAGGGGCCGGGGCCGGAGCTGCGGGAAAGGAGGAGGGAGGGGAGGAGGGGGAGGCGGCGGCGATGCGCACACCAAGAAAGGGACGAGGAAACGGGCCGCGGAGAGCCCCCCCCGGGGCTCCCGGGGTCCCTGGCAGTTCGATTCCGGAGACCGGCCGGGGCAGCCCGGACTTGGCATTGGAAACAATGGTGGCTGGTGGCTGGAGCAGTGGCGCGAGGGCTGGGGGGCAGGGGCGACCCAGGGAGATTCGCTTCTCCGGCCTAGCGCCGCGGAGCCTGGCGGCGGGCGGCAGCGGTGACACCCCCAGAACCCGCAGGTGTTGATTTAGGGCTCGGAACAGGCGGGCCTTCGACCCACATCCTGCGGCACCCGCGGCCCCGGCCGGCCGATCCGGCGCCGGGTTTTCTCCCCGCCCGCATCTAGAGGCCGCGCCGGAGCCTCCGGCCAAGGGACCGGAGCCCGGGGTGCTCAGGCCCTGCGGGGGTCCCCGCCCCCCCTCCAGTCTTTTCGCCGCCGACCGCACGGGTCCCCTCTGCTGCGGGCGGGCGTCTCTGCCGGAGAGACCCACAGCGCCTGCTCCCTCGGGCCTCGGAGCCGCCAGCTCGCCGGGCCAGCCTCCCAGGGAAGCCAACGCTTCGCTGGCCGGGTAGACCTTCGCGGCGGGCTCCGGCTCCACCTTCAGGTCCGGGCTCCAGCGGCGCCTGCTCAGCGAGGCCTCGCCGCCCCTCGCCGCCCGAGTTAGCCACCTCTGCCCCTCATCACCCTGACCTAACGCGCGGCGGGGCACTGGCTGCATCTCCGGTGTCTCTCGTGTCTGTTTAGGGTCAGTCTCTGGAATGTCATGGGGCAGGGGCCGTGCTTTGCTGGCGCGGTGCAGGTGTCCCGGCGAGCGGGAGGCACACAGTCAGCCCGCACGTCTGCTGAGTGACTCGACGCGGCTCACGGCGCGGCGAGCTGCGCGGCCGCCGGCACTTCTGGAAGGGGCGGGGCTTCCCCCGGCCCCGCCCCCAACTCGCCCCGGAGCTGGCAGGAG
Organism: Carlito syrichta; assembly: GCF_000164805.1. NCBI lineage: Eukaryota > Metazoa > Chordata > Mammalia > Primates > Tarsiidae > Carlito > Carlito syrichta. The sequence continues at coordinate 435,282 of NW_007245739.1, forward strand.
GCGGAACGGCGCCCCTCCCTCCGGCCCCGCTGGCTCTCCCTGCGGCCGCCGCGAAAACCCGGAACGGCGGAGCGGCGCCTCCCAGGCAGCCCTCGGAGGCCGCGCTGGGCATGCTCAGTCGGCAGGGCCGCCTCATCCCTCGGAGTAGGAAGCTCGGGCGCTCGGGCTGCGAGGAGCCGCGGCGGGGGGAAGATGGAGCCCTTCACCAACGGTGAGTGGGCGGCCGGGGGGCCGGGGCCCGGGCTCTCGCGGGCTCGGGGGGTCGTGGGCAGGAGTGAGGCGCGGCGCCGGGCTGCAGTCGCCCCCACCGCGGGTTTCCCACGAGCGCTGAGGTCGACGGGAGGGGGCCGGGAGGAGGCGGCTCGCGGGTCGCGCGCCGGCCGGTGCGGGGTCGGGGCGGGCGCAAAGGTCTGCGCCGCCGGCGGCCGGGACCCGGCGCTCCGGCGAGGGGGAACCGCAAAGTTTGGGCCGCTGTGCGTAGAGAGGGCAACGCGAAAGTTGGCAGCCGGGGTCTGCCCCCGGAGGAGGCGCTGTCGGCCCGGGCTCTCAGGCTGGAAGGGTTCACCGCGACCAAACCCAACTTCTGTGGGGCACCGGGAGCTGTCCCTCTGTCCTTCAGCGAGTTGCCGGCGTGACTTTTCATTATAGGGCGCGGTGGGCGTGGGAGGCTTGGCAGGTTAATTTAGTGGAAGGAAGGGAAACTTCAGGAAAGGCCGGCTCAGTCCTGCCCGGTGCGCAGAGGTGTCTCCCGCATTGCCACCCTGCTTTCTGTGAAGTATCCAGAGTCCGTCAGGGTGGTGCCACAGTGTGACATAAGGCGAGAGTCCAGGCAGGAGCCTGCACCCTACAGCGTCAGAGTGCCTTCTCCAGTCCTAAGGTTGGGGTCTTTTCTCCCCACTTAGCATATGCTCCTCTAGATGGGACTGTTTGCAAATTGTCACGTTTGGAAGGACAATGGAAAAATCCCAGTGAAGAGAACAAAAATAAGGAGCAGTGCTTCAACTTTCATGTAGGAAATTGGATTTGTGATCTTTTCCGAGCTATCTTCCACATTTCAGAGTCGATGCTGGGGACAGTCTGGCAGTGCATCATTTTAGTTAATGTATTAATCACTTCCTTTCACTGGCTCCCGATAATAATGGTTTTTCCGTCGAAGACTCGTGAAATATCCAGGGTCCGTCAGGGTGATACCACAGTGTGACATGAGGCGAGAGTCCAGGCAGGAGCCTTTTACCGAGGTGAAATCTTCCCACCTTAGCTATAACAGTGGCCTTTGTGTGGACCAGAAGTGCCCGAGTCACAACATAGGGGTGAGATGTCTTGCCATTTTGGGGCGCTGAGTGTAAGGATTCCCTTTTAGGATAGTAAGTAAGGGAAACTGTCAGTAAGGGAGACTACACACTAAAACGAGGGGTGTTCACGCTCTGTTTGACATGTGTTTTCTGGCGGTCAGTTGGGTACTTCAGGTAGAGTATGGCATTAAGAGGGGCCAATGTCCATCCCTGTGTGGGTAGGTTAGTTGCCACCCAGGAGACAGAGAGACGTTGTCCATCATATCCAAACCCCAGCTATACTTCGTTTTATGCTGCACATCATTGCTGCAAAGTATTTATTATAATCTCCCTGCTCCTAATTCAGAACATTTTGTACTGCAGCCATCTTTTGGTCTGTACTGTTTAATTAGACTTACTGATGACAACTTTAATTCTGAATTTTCCTTTCTCATATAGGTTCTATTTGTAATTGCTGCGGCTCTAAGAATAGTCTGGTAAAGTTACTCAAAGAATTTAGGAAGATTCGCGCTGAAGAACTATAAAGACCACCTAGTGTAAAATATGTTTAGTACAAGTCATTACATTCTTGCAAGTGAATATTCCAAGGCTTGTTCTTTGTTCTAGGTAGAATGCTTGGAGCTTCTATGTCTGAAGGATTCTGAATGTGAAATTTTACCTAAAAAAAAAAAAAAAAAGTCTCTATGACAAGGCTGACTCACCCACCCCACTTGGTCAAGATTAGTGATAGCTGATTTGCTGAACCTTTTCCTACTGAATTAAAGTACCTTCTCAAGTCTTAAAATTGTAGTCTTTTCTCCTCTCCTTGAATGTGCTTCTCTAGATGTGAGTATGTATTTGCAAATTGTTACATTTGGGAGGACAATGAAAAAAATCCCAGGGAAGAGAACGAAAAAAGGAGCAATGCTTCAACTTTCTTTTTCTTTTTCTTTTTTTTTGAGTTGGAGTCTCACTCTGTCGCCCAGACTGGAGTGCAGTGGCCACTCCCAGGCACCGCAGCCTCAACCTGCTGGGCTCCGGCGATCCTTCCGCCTCAGCCTTCCAAGTAGCTGGAATTACAGGCACGCGCTACCACGCCCGGCTAATTTTTTGATTTATTGTAGAGATGAAGTCTCGCCAAGTGGCTCAGGCAGGTCGCGAACCCACGGGCTCAGGCAATCCACTCACCTTCAGCTCTCATGTAGGAAATTGCATTTCTGATCCTTTCCTAGCTATTTTTCACATTTCAGAGTCTATGCTGGAGACAATTTGGCAATGCATTGTTTTAATTAATGTATTAATTACTCCTTGGAGCCTTATCTAGAATCCTTTAACAAGGAAAATAGAAGCTAAAGCATCTAAAGTCAACAAGAAATTAGATGCTAGCAATCTGAGGTACTCGTCAGGTTTAAGGTGAACTTGGTATTTATTTCAGAACTTTTGAAGGATTGCTATAGAATTTTCTAGTGTTTTCAAACATGACATGATGTAGTCATGTTTATCTTTATACTTCATCCTTTTAAGTACAAAAAGTATGCACGCATAACACTCCCGTAAGTCTGGGTGTTCTTGTACAGATTATTGCATTATTGATAGAATGTATGATTGCAGGATTTATTAAGCTTGGTATTGGGTTTTGTTACACATTCATCCTCTTTTAATAAAACCTTTTCCACTTACACTTTCTCATATATTCCTGTATATGGAGAGAGAGACAGAGGTGTGAGCTTAACAATTTCAATAATCCAGGACCGCATATCTTTCAGTTAAAAACTTGTCAGTACTTTTACCTCTGATCTATAAATTTGTAAAGGAAATGAATTTAGTTTCTGTCTTGTCATTCTAGCCTTTAATATTCATCTATTCCAGTAGGAGTTTCTTTTTTTTTTTTGAGTTGGAGTCTCACTCTGTCACCCAGACTGGAGTGCAGTGGCAGCTCCTGGCCACCGCAACCTCGACTTACTGGGCTCCAGTGATCCTTCCGCCTCAGCCTTCCAAGTAGCTGGAACTACAGGCGCGCGCTACCACACCCAGCTAATTTTTGATTATTATAGAGATGAGGTCTCGCCAAGTTGCCCAGGCGGGTCTCGAACCCGTGGGCTCAGGCAATCCACTCACCTCAGACTCCCAAGGCGCAGGATTACAGGCTGAGCCACCAAGCCTGGCTTCCTGTAGGAGTTTCTGTAGTTTCCCTGTCCTCTGTCAAAAGTTGCTGCTACTGGTATGACCCATTTTTCTTGGGCCTTGCTCTCTGCATGTTGATAAAGGGTTTATTTGATGAATATCTGATGTTAGCCTCTTAAGGTATCATACTGCTGCAGTCCACTTAAAATGCCTCCAGAAAGGGTTTACAGAGATGGACCTGTAAGGAATTCCCATTTATTCAAAACATGTTTTTGGCCTTGCCTTTGGGAGGGACTGCTGCATATGTTGAGTCTGGCTTTGGATCTTTGGGTGGTGGCTTTTCTATGATGAGAGAGATGTGCTGGCCCGGTACTGAAGATTGGTTTGGCTGTAACTATTGTGTCCTGTTAGGCAGGTGGAGGGAAACTCTTAGTAAGTAGTTGGTTTATGTATTACAAAAACAAAATTGATGACAATTATTTAGGTTTTTGATGGAGGCGCTAGAATAAGGCAAATCATTATTTGATGTTTGTCTAGCTTTGTTCTCATTTGCATGCATGATGAAACATTTCAGAATAACTTAAATTCATGTTAAGAAATGCAAATGCTAAGCCCACCCTCAGAATCTGACTGAGGAAGTCTGAGGTCAGACCTAGAAGTCTGTGACTTCATTTTGAGAATATTAGAAGTGCTTATTGGAAGGGAGACACTGGGAAGTTTATTAGGTGAGCAAATTCAGGATTTGGAAACATTGATAAGGAATATCAATATGTTTCCTGGGAATATATAGATATAGTTATATATATATAATTTTATATAATATATGTACATATTTCTAGTTTGTAGTATGATTTGGAGCAAATCTAGAGATAGGAAAAACATTGGTGTTTTTGAAATCCCAGGACAGAAAACAATTTAAACAGTTTGTTTTTTATTTTATATGAACGCAGCTCCCATGAATCACTGTGTTGCCATAGCCTGGTGCATAATTAAACAAGGGGGACTTTCCTGTCTCACAAAATTATTTTTGTTTTTGTTTTCAGATTGGTATCCAGTTAAAAGTATTTTTCAACTTGTAAAATGGAAAGTCTGGGAAACAAGTTGGGTATTTGTGGTTTGTAAGACAGTATCAAATTGTGTTTCCATCTTTTTAATCTTACAAATAACAATTGTTCTATAGGTTTGCATATCTTTCAAAAAGACTTTTTAGCACCATTTCTAAAAAATGTGAACTAACTACATTTTGTTTATACATTTGTGTTTTTCTTTTGTTCTATGATAAATTACCACACTGAGAGAAAACTCAAGAAACGGAAGCTGATAATTTCTCTGTAGTGAAATATAAATGGAATTCTGTTTTTATCCTTTAGTCTTAAGTTTTTTTATTTCAGTTGGAAATGAGACTATATAGAAAACAAGTATTAGCATCATTAACAGTCGATGGCTGAGGCTGTAGCAGAAATCCATCTAGTTTGTAACTGGAAATTAATGGTAGAAAAGTACTTTGCTGTTACTTATCAATTTCCAAAAAAAAAGAGTATCTTGATACAAGATTTAAAAATAGAGAGCATATTTTGGAAACTAATATAACCAATGACTAACATTTATCTGTTGGTGATGCAGGCTGAAAAATATGTCACTAGAAAGATTGGTTATAAGGAAATTATGTAGACAGTAAGTGAGGTGTGATCTCCTGCTCAGTAATTCAGTCATATACCACCTTTTGAATGCCCACTTACAAGTAGATTTTTCTGCTAGGCACAGTTACATTAAAAAAAAAAAATCTTTAAACCTGTCATCAGAAAATGCATACCTAAGTAAGAGAAATGAATGGAAGAATCTATTTTTGTTTTCATGCTAATATTAAAAAAATAGAAACACAGAAGAAATAAAAAAGCAGCAAAGCTTTATCCAAGATGATTTCCTAATTATGACGGAAATTTGCAGAATTGTCTTTATCACCTGTTCATAATGTGTAACAGTAAGCTCACATGTAAGCTCACATTTCTGTTTATTTAGTGTAATACTAAATAACCTATTCCTACTAGGAAATAGCAGCATTGACCCTTTCTGTGAAAACATTAGGAAATAGAGATATGGAAGAAGTTAGCCAAGATTATACCAGAAGTTGGGATGGAACTAGATTAGACTTGTGATTCTTGGCTGTTGAGGTGAGGAGGTCAGTATAACCATGTTCTGTTAATTAGTTATCTCATGTCTTGAAAACTGTAAGCTATTGGTTGAGCTGATACCACTAGGCTTTCTAGAATATCATTGGAGCAACCAGAAAGACACATTCTTTTTTTTTTTTTAATTCTATTATGCACCTTTTCTGAGTATTCATAAGAAACCAGAACTGGGAATGGAGGGAAGTTTTGGTGGTGGTACAGCCCCTTTTTTATCTAACAACTCCTATGTCCATGGAATGGAGGACAAGATTCTCTTGTATCGTAATCTATGGTTATAATCATTGTAGGAGGGCCTGTAGGTTTTTGTTTTTGTTTTTTAATGAATTTGGGTCTCTCTCTGTTGCCCAGGCTGGAGTGCATTGACACGACCATGGCTCACTGTAGTCTTGAACTTCCAGACTTAAGCAGTCCTCCCTCCTCAGCCTCCCAAGTAGGACTACACCCATGTGTCACCACACTTGGCTAATTTAAAAAAATTTTGTAGACATGGGGTGTTGCTATGTTGCCCACACTGATTTTAAAATCCTGGCCTCAAGTGATCCTCCTACTTGGCTTCCCAAAGCTCTAGGATTACAGGCATGAACCATTGCACCTGGCCATGAACTTTGAATCTTACAAAGATCTCTAGGTAATATTGGAATTTAAGAGGAGAATCAGTGATAAAGGGGAAAGGAGTGTGAAGATTCAAAGGTAAAGAAGAGCTCATAGGGATCGATTTTCAAAATGGTCATACCTTGAACCTTGCAAGTCTTTGGCTCAGAAATGAACCTAGGTTGGAGAGCAGGACACTGTTGTATGGAGTTGAAGATAGAGTCAGGTTTGGAAGGGAGGAAGTAGGTAGAGGAGGAAGAGGGAAGGTAGGTGGGTTTTAAAGAAATTAAAGGGTGAGGGAATGAAAGAGTAGGACTGGCATTTGGAGTCCCTGGCAGAAGATAGAAAATATTTGCCAGGAATGTAATCATATTATCTCTTCTCTTTACAGTCAGAAAAGTCACAGTCACTTGTAAGTTAGGACTGTTCACTTTCCTGAATGTTTTAGATTTCAACAACAACAACAAAAAATAAAAAAAGGACTTTAGAGCCACCTGTCTTTTGGGACCACCATGGTAAAGGTTATTTACTGTTCTTTATTGTCTTTCTTCACTTTTCTGCTGGTGCTTTATGGCTGAACAATGAACCAATTATTTTTTTTTAATTAAATGCCTAGCATCAAATGAGGAGGAAACCAGGTCATTTTCCAAATAAAGAAAAGTCAGGCTTCCGAGGGAGTTGCAAAAAACAATGGAGTATCAAGTTCAATTGTAGGAGACTCTTTGAAGTTCTTTTCCTCCTAGTGTATATTGCTTAACGAAGGTCCTCCTGGGCATTCCACATATTTGAAGAATGTAGTCATGGAAACAAAACTTGAGTTAATTTTCTGAACTTATGTAGATTGGGAGGGTCCAGAGTCTTCTCCAGCCTCGGGTACTGTTGACCAAGCTCTGGGATGCTCTGGAATGAAGGGAATTTGCAGAGGAAGCTTCTTCAACTGAGGGGACAGGAGAATGGGGGTGCGTTGAGGAAAGGAGGTACCCTGTGGGTTGAGCGGTGTCATTTGTGTCATAGAGGAAATTTCTGGTAGGAAAAGAGGCTCGGGCCATGGTATTTTTCACAGCTGAATCACTACTTTGTAAGATTTAAAACAGTTGTTAGACTACTCATTGCTGAAACAGCATTACATCATTCCAAGATCTTCTTTAGAGGAAAGATGCATAGGGATTAGTCAGAATAAATGAGAGCTAAATGTTCAAAAGATCTTTCTTTAAGTTGGTATTCATAGTGTGATTTGAAAATAGAAATAGCATAATTCTCATCTATTTTCTTCTTGTCCTGTAATTGTTGGAAGGGCCTCAATGGTTAAGTAAGGGTATCTGCTGTCGCTCTTGAGTTTTGGTGGGAGGAACTAGTGTGCCCAGTGTGCCCAGATTTATCAAGATCAGATGCAGAAATTTGGGCTGACCCACCCTGATACTTAGTAACAGTATTTTCTCTGGAAGCTAAGTGCCTCAACCCTTGGGGCCGCTGGCTTTGGCCTTTTAGTATATAGACTGGGTAGTTAGATTAAGAAGGCAACTCAGGTTGAACATAGAGTATTGGGTGCAAATGGGAATAAGAAATATATTTTTCTTTAAAGCAGTGGCCTCACTTCTGTCTGCATCAGTGAAGGCTATTGAGAGGTGTGGTAATTTTCCAGCTGGAGGGAAGTACACAGAAAAATAATTGAATGTAGAAAGGTGGGTCTAGTTCCACCTGGGGATTAGATAATATAGCGTGTTGAGTTAGATACAAATAAACACCTGTTCACTAAAGCATGGCTAGCTTTGTTCAATTCTGGTTGTTAATTGCAGTTGAGTTCATAGTTCTATTTTAATTGATTACCAATTTGGGAAAAACTACTGAGATGAAGACTTGAAGAATTCAAGCATAGAAGCTTTTCTTGGCACTTAATTGAATGATAGTGACTATTAGTAGGAAAAAAGTAGTCTCAATCCCATCCTTCTGAGTAATCATCACTGATTTTGAATCCAGTTAATAATAAGCTAACTGACCTTCAGCCAGTTGTAAATTGATGTCAGAGTTATTGCTATAGGGATTTAAGACTGTCATACACCTTGTGTTTTATCATTCTGAGATGTCAAATGGAAACGTATTTCAGAGAATTATCAGCAAAATAATTTTTGGTTCAAATTCCTCTGAGATCAGGTCTAGCAGACTTACCAATTGAAGTATTTTTAATAAAGTATTTTTAAAATTACAAGCTTTTTGTATACACTGAAGAGTTCTTATAAATTTCCTTTGCATATCTCATTCAGTGATATGCATTTTCTATTAAATAACTCACAGATATTCATTATACCTAATGTCATTTTTTCATTTTAAATAAGGAATTATGATAGGTTACGATATACTCTCTTTTAAAACTATTGTATATCCAGTTGGTGGAATTAAAAATAAACCTTTTACCTCTAGACCTTGTAAATATATTTACAGCTATACAGATTTGCCTGATTAATGAGCAAAAATATTTAGGTATCATTACAATTTCAGCTAACTTTTTACGGCTAAATCTGAGAGGGGCTCTGAGGTTTGTTAAGGACTGTGGGGCCTATATTATGAGGACGATTTAAGAGGCCCTTTACAAGATAAAGATTGTTGATTGGATTGGGGGACAAGTTTGATAAAATATAAACAAAGTAAATAATTTAGCTAATGAAAAGGAGAAAAACCTTGAGAATTAGAGCTAAAATGATTTGATTTTTCTGTCAATAAGGTTATTGGCTATCTTTTAAGTATATAAAAGGCATATCCTTATGTGGAATTTAATCATTGTCATATGATAAATACAAGGATAAAGCATCCAGATGCCGTCAACATTCACTACTCTACTGTTTGTGTTTTTTAGTTCATGGAATTTGATGTTGTACTAGATGACTCGGTGCTTTTTAGGTGTTGTCTAGACAGAATTTGAATTGTAGTATTTCCTCTGTGATATTGATAACATTTTCCCCCCTGTAGCATTGACAGTGATTTTGAATGTGTAGTTGTTCAGTAGAACTCAATGATTATTATTAGAACTTTGTGTATTACTGTAAATTTTTAATTTTCTCTTAGTTCTTTATTCCATAGCAATCAGAGGAAAATAAATACAGAAATATATATAGAGAGTGAACTTATTGTACAAAAACTTTTTTTTTTTTTTTGAGTTGGAATTTTACTCTGTTGCCCAGACTGGAGTGCAGGCAACTCCCGGCCACCACAGCCTCAACCTGCTGGGCTCCAGCAATCCTTCCGCCTCAGCCTTCCAAGTAGCTGGAACTACAGGTGCGCGCTACCACGCCTGGCTAATTTTTGATTTATTTTAGAGATGAGGTCTCGCCAAGTTGCCCAGGCAGGTCTCGAACCTGCAGGCTCAGGCAATCCACTCACCTCAGCCTCCCAAAGGCGCAGGATTACAGGCTGAGCCACCGAGCCCAGCTCAAAAAACATTTTTTAAGAGATGAATGCTTTAGGCTTAATTCTGTTTTATTGAAACCAGAAAATAATGGGGGTTTAAATATACTTTATTTTTCTTCTTTTTAAAAATTACTCATTTTGTTTTGTTTTTGAAGTCTTACTTTAACACCATGCTAATAATTTGTTCTTCATCTCTTATTGTTATCACCTAGCCTAGAAGTGTAACAAACCACACTTAAATTACTTCTCCAGGTCTCCTTGCTCCAGTCTTCTGTGTGTGTGTGTGTGTGTGTGTGTGTGTGTGTGTGCGTGCGTGTGCGCGCGCGGCCGGGGTGGGGAGGTTCTTGGGAGTTGGGGATCAGGGAAGAAATCTAGAGTACCCATTTTAATCCAGTTCTTTTTGGATACTGTTTTAAACTGCTTCAGCTAACAGGTATTTTTAACTTGTTTTGTTTTTTAATTTGTGTTTTTTAAAAGATAATTTTTTAAAAGATATCCTTTCAAATAAATACATTAAACACATTAAAATATGCCTTTACTATATGTTAATTTGTTCTGAGCTTTGTTCTTAAAATATGGAGTATATTTATGAAGGCAGCATGGTTTCTGCCCTTGAGGAACTTAAAAATTCCAGTAGCATTACTTTTTTAGAAAGGTTATTTATATGAACATACATGAACATACCAACTAATGTCCTCTCTTCTAGAACTGTCAGTCTTCAATAATTACAGGTCCCATTTTACACCTCTTCCCTCCAATGCATTTGGTTTTGTACTTCTTCGTTTTGGAGATCTATCTATGAATCTTCCTTATTTTAAGAGTATCGTGTAGCTAGCGTAACAGTGAAGAGCAGTTCAGACTGCGGCATTCAAATCCTGGCCCTTCACTCACTAGTTCTTTGATTCTTACTCCTAGGATATTATCAGGATGTTTTAATACCTTTAGTTAAAAAGTAAAATGTGTACTCAAAACTTTTTTTTATTAGCAGTGGTCTAGGAAACTTGATAGTTTGGGCATATTCTAGCCATAGGGAGACTTTGAAAAGTTGGGAACAAATGGCATTTTTGGATCTTAATTTTTTACTATAAAGACTCGTGCCCAGTATAAGAGGATTCTTTCCATTTCATATTTATTAACAATTACAAATTTGCAATACTTTCAGGGAAGTGTTCATTCTACAGAGTAGGGGAACTCTTCATTCTACAGCCAATTTAATTATGGCCCAGGAATGCTTTCATGGTTCCTTCAAGCAAATGTAGTATGCAACACCTCATTATTCATGCCAGTAGAACTTGTTTCAGTCTTTGAGCAGGTATTAAATGTATTTTGTCTGGTAGGTAGAATTGAGATAGCTGTGAGTTTAAGATCAGAAGAGATAGTGTTAACATGAAGATATAGAAGAAGGGTACTTCAGTAACAAGGCTGGTGTTTCGTAGGCATCAGGAATGCAACAAACATGTCTGTAATATACTGTATGTTTAAGATTATACCTGTTTTGTTATACTTCCTCACAGGAAGCTTAATAACAATCTAGTTTAACTAAAGGATTTGTATTTCTGTTGATGACTGCGACACCCTTATTATGATTTTTTGCTAAATGAATGTAATTTATCAGCAGCTTTTGACTCTGAGAATCTATTATGAATTATGGCAACTTACTTCCCTACCATGTCTGGGTCTGGTTTTTTTTTTTTTCCCTTTCCTCACAAAAATAGTAACTTGAACTTCTGAAAACACATAAGCAATTGCTATTCACCAAACAGCAAGGTGAAGTTTGTAAGGAATAGTATATTTCTTGAAGCATTTGGTGGTTGTGTGGGTAGACTGCCTGGAACAGAGTGGAGGCATTCTTGACCTTGGGCCACAGTTGTTCCTGGGAATCCTCCGAATAAAGAGATTATATTTTCCTACAGGAACAAATTATTAGAGTCTACATTTCTGCCTGAGGATTCTCAAAGAAGCATCAATGGTATGTTATAAAAGAGGAGGCACCACTTGCTTAGAACTACATTTTGGATTCTATATAAAAAATACACACACTTGTTCATTCCAGTAAACAATTACATACAGAGAAAAGTGCAATTCTTTTGTATTTGCTAGTATGATTGGCATCTAAACCTGGTGTTCCACTCATATTAGATTCTCAATAAATGTTATCTTAGACTAATACTACTTCAAACAACTCCAAAACAAACACACAACAATTTCATTTTGTTAGTACTTTTGAGAGTTTGGTCTGTCTGTCTGTCCTTCCTTCCCTTCACCTTTTCCTTTTTCTACCAACTTCTCTATAGCAAATAGAGTAATTTCAAATTACTTTCTTATTATGGTTCATTCAGCTTTCCTTTTTATTTACTGAGTACTCGCTGTAGTTCCGATCCTATGCTCTGTACAGGGAAGACAGTGCTAAGTATGACACCATCCCCGTGTTTGAGGAGAAAGAAGGTGATATAGGGGGAAGTGGTCTCTTATTCTGAGACGTTTCCAAAATCAGAATTAAAGTGTGACCCAGCATTTCTCTCCTTTCTTCTTTTGTCTTCCGTACTTATTTATTGCTGCTGTGCATTTGTAATCTTAATGATACTGTTCAATTTATCTTTCTACAATGCTGCAGGGTCTTCTGGTTGACCTGGACAGGGGCACTTTGCCCTTCATAAGAGAGCCACAAAAGCAATTCCCAAGCCTATTACACTGAACTTTTTTTATTTGTTTTAAAAAACTTTTTTTAAGGATGTGGGGTACAATTTAGGATTAGGTATACAAGTGGTCATCATACAGGTAAAGTTTGGCCCTCCCTTTGGTCCCCACTTTGCCTGGTTTGAGATCAGGTATCCTTATTGAACACTAAACTTTTAAAAAGTTATCCCATAGAGTTGGTAAGAAGGCATGACTTGGTCACACACAGGCTTTCATATGGCCTTTTGGGGAGAGGAAGGAGGCGAAGCTATGTCATGTCATGGGTATTAGTTATGCAAAGCCACTGAAAAGCGGTATTGTATTAGTTGACATAACAAAATAACTAGTGTTATGTGTTAGTTGCAGTTTGAGCTGGGGCACGAAAGCATGAATTTTAGCCCTGACACTAGCCAAGCAGTAAATATGTGAATATTTCTGTACTTATGTTAATCAAAGGATAAAAAATCAAACATTTTGAGAGAACAATCCTAAACAATTCCTTAGTGGCCATGTAGCATAACTTACAGTGTGTGATACTGTGAAGACATTGATTTATTACTCCTTCCCCATTCAGAAGATCTCCATTTTTCTCTCCCCCACCCCTTACATAGTATATATATATATATATATAATATATATATATATATATATTTTTTTTTTTTTTTTTTTTTTGAGTTGGAGTCTCACTCTGTCTCCCAGACTGGAGTGCAGTGGCCGCTCCTGGCCACCGCAGCTTCAACCTGCTGGGCTCCGGCGATCCTTCCGCCTCAGCCTTCCGAGTAGCTGGAACTACAGGCGTGTGCTACCACGCCCGGCTGATTTTTTGATTTACTGTAGAGATGAGGTCTCGCTGCCCAGGCGGGTCTCGAACCCGCAGGCTCAGGCAATCCACTCACCTCAGCTTCCCAAAGGCGTGGGATTACAGGCTGAGCCACCGAGCCCGGCTTACATAGTATATTTATGGAGTGTTTATTTGGGAACAGAGTATAGGGAGTGCATTAGTCTGCTCTACCAGACAAAAAATACAGAGCATGTGGTTTAAACAACAGAACGTATTTTCCCATAGTCCGGAGGCTAGTAGTCCAAGATCAAGGTGCCAGCATTTCTGATGAGGGCTTTCTTCCTTGCTGGGAGAAGGGCACCTTCTTGCTGTGTCCTCGACATGGCCTTTTCTCTGTTCAGGTGTGGAGAGAGCTTTGTTGTTTTGTCCCCTTTTGGTGGGACACAAATCCTATTGGATTAGGACTCTACATGTATGACCTCAGTTAGCCTTAATTACTCCTTCAAAGCCTTATCTCCAAATAAAACCACATTGGGGGTTAGGGCTTCCATAAGTGAGTTTTGGGGGAACACGACTCTGCATAACAGGAACCTTCACTTTGGACAGTTTGTTTCTGGAAGCCTCAGGATAAACAAGATTGTTTTTCCACAGGGATAAGTGTTTGTAGTTTACGTTCCTGACTGAGGATGTTCAAAGAAGTATACCTGGTTAAGTTCAACTATTTTTTTCTCGATACAGGCACCTGAATGATCCAAAACCTCATGTCCCATTTCTGTCCAGCACTGGAGTGATCCAGACCTTCTATATTTATTTTCTCCACTTTGTGTAATTTACTGTATATGCTTTTTTAAACAGTATACTGAGACTTGTGTGTTTGAATCAAGATGTCTGGAGACTTTGGGAGTTTTTTTTTTTTTTCCTTTTTATCTTTGAAGGCAGAATTATGCTGTTCATACTTCTTGGTGTCAGGACCTCTTTTACACTCTTAAAAATTACTGAAGTCTCCTGAGAACTTTTCTTTGTGTGAGTTATGTCTCTAAAAACTTATTGGGTAGAAATTAACCCTGAGAACATTTTTTAAAGTATTAATTTATTTAATAACAATAAAACACTGTTTACATATTGACATAAATAACATTTTTAATGAAAGATAACTTTTTTCCAAAACAAAGCAAAAGAAGCTAGTAAGAGACATTATTTTACATTTTTGCACATCTCCTAATGTCTGACTTTATAGAAGAAAACTGATTTTCAGATTTGCTTTTGTGTTCAGTCTGTTGTACTGGCTTGCTCATGTTGGGTAGCCAATGGAAAACTGTACACTAATGAGAGGATGGGAGTGAAAACAACAGATAATATCTTATTAGGAAAACAGTCTTCACTTTGAAGACTTCCTGAGAGGATATTTCCCAGCATACCCATACCACACTCTGAGAACTGTTAAACTAAACATTTATCCCTGCTTTCTTCAGGCACCGGAGAGGACTGCATTAGGAGTCCATGGCAGGCAGAAAGTGGAGCTGTTGGGATGGGACAGCAAGTTTCTTAAGATAGATTTAGGTAACAGAAGGGGGAAGTGCTCTGGCCAGGCATATCTGACAGGCTACATATCAAATGCCTTGGTTATTTGAGTATTCTGCAGTCATTTAGATCAGCCCTGGTTGATGGTTCTAAAGTAGAGAGACACAATTTTGTTTGTTTGTTTTAACTGCTTAGTTATCTTAAAAAATGATTTTTAAATCCCTGTTTTCTGTTTGTTTCTGAGAGGTGTTCAACAAGCTGTCCACTTTCCAACATGCCAGCCCTTAACACATATGTAATAGAGATATATCATTTAACTTCTCGGCCCTTTAGTGATTTCTTAGACTTATCTTAATTTTAACAAATTAAGGACTGACTTTGCTAAGTTCAATTATTTATTTATTTTTCTACTTGTCTTGATTTATGGACCCAGGGATCCAGGATGATACAAAACTCATTTGTTCCATACCTGCCTTGCCTTAGAATGATCTAGACTTTAAGGAGGACTAGAATCAGCCCTCTTTTTTCTGGACTTTTTGGGGTCATGAATGACTGGGATTGCTCTATTTTTCCAAGCTTTGCCCTGAGCCTAACCAAGTCAGCTGGGACCAGCCTGTGGGGTTTGATTTTACCTAGACAGA
The DNA here is from genome assembly GCF_000164805.1 of Carlito syrichta. NCBI lineage: Eukaryota > Metazoa > Chordata > Mammalia > Primates > Tarsiidae > Carlito > Carlito syrichta. The sequence goes on from NW_007245739.1 coordinate 450,478, forward strand.
TGGTTAATCTATCATTAGGTAGCTATAATATAATTTTCAAGTGGTTGGTAGTGGGGAATGGAGGGTACTTCCAGTGAGCTACACATGGATTTTTATCTAGGTGTTCTCCATACATACCAGGTTTTATAAAAGAAAGCATGACCGTTATATTCCTGATTGGCATATTGTTAGTTTTAAATTCTAGTAAGGTATATAGAGAGAGACAGGTCTAATCACAAAATGGTTAGAGATCTTTATCCCATCCTTGTCTTAGAGCAATTTAGTAGAGGAGTTTGATTAGCACCTGAGACTTACTTAAATCTGAACTACTAATTGTTTTTTCAGTAACAACTGCTACCTCCACCCTACCTCCCTCCACAAGTCTCCACACAGACATATGAGGCCTTTTAAAGTCCAGTCTATCCCATAGAATACAAAGTTGGAAAAGGACATTCACTCCCTGAATGTTGGCTTCCCTTATATGAAACATAATATGTAGCCAAATAGTATGTTACTGTATATAGAAATGTGTAGTTCTCTCATTTCCAGTATCTTCATGTGTCTCTTTGCTGTGGCATCAAAGTTTTCTTTTTTTCATTTGTATTTTGGTATTTTGTTTTTTAAGTAAAATATTAATTTCTAAGAAGCAATCTAGATCTATGTCTTAGTTATGTAAGCTATTTCATGTTTTATTTTTTATTCGAGATGTGTTGACAGAGGTTAGTATAAAAAATGCTTATGTGTCATAATGCAAAAGTTATTTCTGATTCTGAACCTGTAACAATTTCTAACCAGTCAATTTATGTTTGCTTTTTTTATACTGCTTTGAGTTGCTGGGTTTTTAAAAATTGTTTTTATAGTGCTTAATTTATGTTTGTTTTTATCCTTGAGGTTAAGGAATGCTCACCAGATAATTAAAAATATCTGTTAAGCCTTTGACTACTGTGTACATTGCAGAATAAATAAAATTGTTGCTGATGTATATCCTGTATTAACCTGTCCTCAGCAGAGTTGTCAGTGGCTTTCAGGCTCTCTGTAGATGTTAGTCGTGTTATGGCATGAGAAAATAGAGATAATTGAAACCATAAAGTTCCAAGCTTAAGTTATTAATAACAGTACTAAAACTGTCTTCCTTTCCTCTCCTTTCACAATAAGCCTTATGGAAAACTGTGATCAAGTGTAAACATGGACATCTGAAATACACATGTAAGTTCAGCTGATGGAGTTAGTGTTCTATAAAAGTAGGTGGTATACTAACCCATTCATTCAGAATACCTTGAAATCCTTATTCACAGTGGAAAATTAGCACTTCACTCATTAGGTCCGCATAATAAATGTCAGAAATACTTTTACACAGAAAACCTTGTGTGGCCCCTTTGTGTGAGCAGACTAAAAGTAGCTGTGGAACAAAGACCTGGAATCAGGTATGTGAGTATGCAATACTTGTTCAAATGAATACACCTCTCCAATTGGCCTTTGTGTAATTAAAATCAGAGTACTGAAGACTTGTATATTCAATTCTTAGTATTATATTTTTTAAACTTAAAATCAAAGGGTAACTCTTACAAACCATCCCTCTCTCCATACCCATTTCTTGGTGACCACTGCTTTGCTTTCTGTCATTATAAATAAGTTTGAATTTTCTATAATTTTGTGTAAATTAATTATATAGATTTTATATAAATGGAACTATGCAGTGCTCTTTTTTGGCCTGGCTTCTTTGACTTAGCATAATGGTTTATTTTTAAGAAGTTGCTGCATAATATTCTATTGTATAAGTTTACCATAATTTATCTAGTCACTGCGTGATGGACATTTGTTTCCAGGTTGGGATTATTATAAATAAAGCTGCTGTGAGCAGTCTAGTACAAGTCTTTGTGTGGACATTTGTTTTTATTTCTCTGGGGTAAATACCTAGGAGTCAATTGGTTGGGTTATCTGGTAGCTGTATTTTTTAACTTTGTAAGAAACTGCCAAACTATCTTCCAAACTGGTTGTATCATTGCACATTTCCATCAGCAGCATATGAGAGAGCTTATTTATCTGACATGGTTAAGCTTTTTAATTTTAGCTAATCCAGTAGGTGTATAGTGATATCTCAGTGTGGTTTTAATTTGTATTTCTCTGATGAATAATGATGTTGAATATATTTGTATGTGTGGATATTTTTCACCTTCTCTTATGAAATGACTGTTCAAATCTTTTGCCCATTCTTTTAAATTGGATTAATCTTTTGCCCATTCTATTACATTGGATTATTTGTCATCTTATTGAGTGGTAAGAATACTTCATATATTTGGATACATATTTATATAAAGATAGACGCAGCCAGGCTCGGTGGCTCAGCCTGTAATTCTGCGCCTTTGGGAGGCTGAGGTGAGTGGATTGCCTGACCCCGCGGGTTCGAGACCCACCTGGGCAGCGAGACCTCATCTCTACAATAAATCAAAAAATCAGCCGGGCGTGGTAGCACATGCCTGTAATTCCGGCTACTTGGAAGGCTGAGGCGGAAGGATCGCCGGAGCCCAGCAGGTCAAGGCTGCTGTGGCCGGGAGTGGCCACTGCACTCCAGTCTGGGCGACAGAGTGAGACTCCAACTCAAAAAAATAAAAAAAAAAAGATAGACGCATACGATATGTTACACAAATATATATAGTATTTCTCTCTCTAACACTAAAGGCGTTGCTTCATCGTTTTCTAGTTGGCATAGTTTTCTATTAAGAAATCCATCATCATTTGCGTTGTCATCCTACATATGTAATATGTTGGGGTTTTTTTCCTAGCTGGCTCTGAGTTTTTCTTTACTTTTGCTTTGTAGCAGTTTGATTATTTATGTCTTGGTTTGGTTTTCTGTGATTTATTCTTTATTGTATCATTGAGCTTCTTTAATCTGTAAATGTCTGTCTTTTGCCAAATTTATGAAGTTTGGGACTATTGTTTCTTCAGGTAACTTTTCAGCCCCAATATTTTTCTCCTGCCATTGTAGGTCTCCAGCTGCATATGTTTTAGTCCCTTGAATATTGTCCTATAGGTCCCTGAGACACTGCTCATTTTTTCTTCAATCTTCCTTTTATCTGTGTTCTTCAAATCAAATAATTTCTGGGTATTTTTAAGTTCAGTTACTTTTCTTATCATCACCATTCTGCTCTTGAGACTGCTCAGTGAATTTTTTACTTCAGAGTTTTTTTTCAGTAAAATTTTTTTTTGTAGTTTCTATTTCTCTGCTGATAATTTTTACTTTCTCATTTATTTCAATATGCTCTTTTCATCATGGCGCATAACTATAATAACAGTTTTAAAGTATATGATAATTCCATCATCTGTTTATTGTCTTTTTCACCGAACATTGTTTACATTTTCTTGGTCCTTTGTATGTCCAAGAGTTTTGGATTGTATCCTGGACAATGTGAATGTTATAATGTATAGACTTTTTTATTTTCTGAGGTTGTTGATCTTTTTGTTTTAGCAGGTAGTCACTCTGCTCAGGTTCAGATCCTGAGTTCTATTTCACCATCTGTGGACAGTAGTTCCAAAGTTAATTCAGTTTTTCTAGTCTTTGCATGGTGGGCAGAACAATGGTCCCCAAAGATGTCCATGTCCTCATCCCTAGAGCTTGGACATATTTCAGGTTACATGGTAAAGAGGAATTAAGATTGTAGCTAGAGTTAAGGTTGCTATCAGTTGATCTGAAAATAAAGAGATTATCCTGAACTATCTATGTGGGCCCAATGTAATCATAAGGGTCCTTAAAACTGGAGGAGGAGGGTAGAAAAGTCAATATCAAAGAGACAAGTGTGAAAAAGACACAACTGGCCATTGCTGGCTTTGGGGATGAAAGAGGGGCCAATGCTAAGGAATGCAGTTTCTAGAAGCTGGAAAAGACAAGAAATGGATTCTCCTCAGAGCTTCCAGAAGGAGTATAATACTGTTGATACCTTGATCTTAGCCTATTGAGACCCATTTTGGACTTCTGACCTCCAGAATTGTGAGATAATTGTGTTGTTTTAGCTACCAAGTTTTAGTAACTTGTTACAGCAGCAGTAGAAATGAATACACTTAGCCATTTGGTTTTTGGTCTGTTCTGTACATATTCTCTCCTCCCTCTGGCATTCCTTCTACACTGTGTAGCCTGCAGGAACTACTAAGACTTCTCTGGATAGAAATCTGGAAGTCACTGGAATTTTAGCTATTGGCATTGCCACACCACTCTGTGCCTGAAGCCTGCCCTTAAGGAAAAGTGGAGAAAAGAACAAAATTAAAGCAGAAACTTACCACATGTGGATTGATTCAGCAAGTTTTGACTCCATAATCCACCATAAAGTGAAGTGGAAATGTGAACATCTGTGAAATAATCTAAGAGCAAAATTTGTTTAGACTGTTTTTCCCCCAGTCTTTTGGGGTTGTCTCAGACTTAATTCATCAACAGTTTTAGTTGTTTGCCTTTATTTTTTCCTAAGGTTACAGCTAATTGTCTGAAAATTACATTCTTCATTGTTTTGTTTACTTAGTAGCTATACTAAGTATAACTAGAAACGTTAACCTTGGTTAAGCCCCCAACTCCAACTCTACTGGAGTGTTGGAGAGGAGCCAACCAGCCATGAATGTTGGGCATGCTGTGAGTACCAATTGCATTTGTTTTCTATTGCTACTATAACAAATTATCACAAACTTCAACAAGCAATACAACACTAATATGTTATCTTACAGTTCTGTAGGTTAGAAGCTTGAATGGGTCTCACTGAGCTAAAATCAAGTTGGCAGGGCTGTGTGTTCTTTCAGTAGGCCCTGGGTTGGATCCATTTCTTCTACTTTTTCACTTTCTAGAGGTCACCCACATTCCTTGGTTTCTGGCCCTGTTCTTTCATCTTCAAAGCTACCAAGGGCAAGTTAACTCCTTTTTCGTTACTTCATTCTGATCTCTTCTTCTGCCTTTTAAAGATCTCTGTGATTTCATTGGGCTCTCCTGGATAATTTCACCCATCTCAAGGTCCTTTAACCAGGTCCCTAGGGATTAGGACATGACATTTTTTTGCCTGGGGATTGGGGAGGGGTATTATTCTGTTTATCTTATCAATCTTATTTATAGAGGGTATGGAGAGTAGTGATTAATATGGTGAGCTGGTGAAATAGATGAGTGGCTACTGTATGTAGAAGTAATGTTGTTGTATTCCTGAACAGTTTCTATAAGATTGATTGTGTTTTTCTGAAATTTCTAATTAACTTGCCATTTATTTAATTATCTCTGTATTTTGTTGTGGTGTTCTGTGGGTAGAATTGAGGAAGAGATGAGAGTGAGATTATTTTGACATGGCTCATGATATGCCAAAATTTGATCTTTGGTCAATTTATACAAATAGCCATGTCATTATGTTTATCTAATTTTATAATTTGCTGGAATCATCTTTATTTTAACTTTTGATGAAGTTTATTTATATTAGACAGAATTATTTTTCTTGACAACTTTTAAAGATACTTCAGTACATATTGTTTTAATATGGTTCTAATTTTATATTTTAAAAATCTGATTTAGTTAAAAGCCACAGTTCTGCAGCACATTCTCTATATCTGAACAAAATTGAGTATTTAGGAATTTTCTGAACCTGAGAGGATCTAAAATTTTTGATCATGAGAATACCTTGTTTCTTACAAATTATAAGTCTTATACATGACTCTAATATTAAGAATAGTAATAAATATGTATCTTTCAACACATTTTTAATAAACTTTAAAAAAATTACATGCAATGTGATTTGCTATAAACCTTCAGTTGTTTATTCAAATGCATTTTAAGCAAATTGACCAAATTCTGGGGTGTGAGTTGGGGAGTGCTATTCCCTGTATACGTACCTTATCAGCCAGGACACTGAGTTCTGTGTCCCAACAAGTAACAGAGCAGTCATTGATCTTTTTCCTTTTATGTTGACAGATGTTCAGATTATTGTTTGTAAGAAGACAGGAACATAGTAAAATGTGTTATAAACATTTGTATCAAAAAATAAATTTTAAGAATTAGTAGATAAGGTTTCATCATGGACAGAAAACTTTTTTTTTTTTTTTTTGAGTTGGAGTCTCACTCCGTGGCCCAGACTGGAGTGCAATGGCCGATCCCGGCCACGGCAGCCTCGACCTGCTGGGCTCCAGCGATCCTTCCACCTCAGCCTTCCAAGTAGCTGGAACTACAGGTGTACGCTACCACACCCTGCCAGCTTTTTGATTTATTGTAGAGATGAGGTCTTGCCAAGTTGCCTAGATGGGTCTCGAACCCATGGGCTCAAGCAATCCACTCACCTCAGCCTCCCAAAGCACGGGATTACAGGCTGAGCCACCGAGCCCGGCTGACAGAAAACTTTTATATTAGAAACTATATAGAGTCTCATCATAAATACTACATTTCACTGTTCTAGGAATCAGCTATTACTACAGGGAAAAAAGAGAACAGATAGATGTTTCTCTAAAAAAAACAAGTATAGGTCAACATAAGAAACTTCTCTAAAAGTATAAGTTTTTCCCCAATCATGTTTGCTCTGTATTTTGTCTGAGATCAAGATGAAACCATGTTGCTCAGTCCTAAACCATCAGCTTGTCTATACTATGCAGTGATTTTTATTCTTGAGAATTCATTTTATTATAAAATGTAAAAACTCTTTTAAAAAGTTGTTTTCTTTGTATTTTTTAAAGGAGAAAGAATATCTGGAAAACAGTAATAACTTGTAGCATCTTATAGACTTGCTTCAGTTGATGAATGTTTGGGTAACTTTATGATGTTCTATTATTTGAAAACGACTAAAAAAAACTGTCTACTGTGCAAAAACACAAGTGACTTATCTGAGGTTGCTTAACCATTTCCTGTAAGCCTGGGAAAGTGGTTGTTTTCAAAATCACCAAGCTGAATTTGGGTAGAACTAAACTTAACTGAGCAGTTCTGTGGGTTAAACTCACTGATCGTTTCACTTCCATTTTCCTGTAGAAAACTTAAAATTTAAAAAGTAAAAAAAGAAATCTCCTTGGTTACTGTCAATCTTACTAACTAGCTGAATATATTTAGACAAAAGTTAATTGTTTTATTTATAAATATTATAAGATTAGAGAATCTCTAAAAAAGTTCCTGGTTCTTTTAAAAATAGAAAACATAAAGTTTCAGTAGAATGGGCACTGTGCTGTACATTAATCCCTTGGTTTTCTGGGGGGATTGGTTCCAAGACCCCCACCCTCATACCAACATCTACCAGTGCTTAATCCCTGATATAAAGTGGCAGGGTATGTATTTGCATATAACCTACTTACATCCCCCGTCTACTTGAAATTATTTCTAGATTACTTTTAATATCTAATAAAATGTAAATGCTATGAGTTATGTATACTGTATTGTTTTAATTTGTATTATTTTCATTTTTGTATTGTAATTTTAAAATTTTTTTCCAAATACTTTTGATTTGCAGTTGGTTAAATCTACCGATGCAGAACCAGTGCATACAGACAGTATATTTGGATAATTCATAATCTTAATGAGAGAAGGAGACAGTTCAACTTAATGGAGTAGTACTACAGTGAATTTAGTTAGGATATCAACAAACATTTTTTTTAATACCCATGAAGTGCTTGGCTGAGAGAGTTGTGGAAACCACAGTGTCAGCGTGTGACACATTGTTGTAGCTGCATTAATCTCTAGTGTGGTTGGGGCTATCCTAAACCTCCATACAGCTCTTTAGCTCTGGTGTAGAGGTGGATCTGTGAACACATCAGCCTGCTCTAGAGGCTGTGTGGACATGAAACATTCCCCTGGCACTTGAGACCTCGTTTGACTTTCCTGGGCTATTTAACTCAAAGTCATGTCACATAGCATTAAAGGGTTTAAAGTTACTTCAGTCAAAAAATATGGGTTTGGAACTTGACCGTGTAACTTACTAGCAAGCTATTTAACCTCCCTGACTCTCACTTCTTCTTCTGTAAAACGTTATGAGGATTAAATGAGATGACACATATAAAATGCTGATTAATAATATAGAGAGCTAATAATTATTGAGCAAATAATTGTGTGCTAGACTGTGTTCTAAATGTTTTTACACATATCATTTAATTCTCATAACTCAGTGAGATAGGTACTATTATTATTTCCATTTTAAAAATAAGCAAACCGAGTTTGGAAAGATGAAATAACTTGCTCAAGGTTACACAGGAAATGGCAGAGCAGGCTTGTTCCAGAGACATTTTTAACTACCCTATTGTGCTATCTCTCTATTGCTCAGCCTAGTGTTATCATATGGTAAAGCTCTCAGTGAACGTTGGTTTTTGTCATCATCATTATTGGTGGTGGTAATGTTGATGAACTTGGTTTTACTTTTTTCAATGTCTAACCTTTTCCTGTGCTAGGATCCTAGGCAGAGCTTCCTCACATCTATTGGTGAGAGAGTGAGAAACTATGAAATCATGTACATGAAGGTCCTTGGACTTAGGAGAAAAAGTCCACAACTGCACAGAGGAGTTTTTATGTAAAGGATACAGAATGAAAATGTTCTGGGTACAAGATGTTCCATTCTCTTTTTATATTTCTGAGTGGAAATTTGAAGTAACCATGAGGCCCTGCCATGTGTTCCTATTTCAAACATACCACAGACTCATAGTCTAGTATATACAGTAGAATCTCAATTTTGTCTTAGGGAACAAATTAGTCTATAAGAATAGTACATCAAAATATTAATAGTGATACTGTGTGAATGATGAATAAATTCATCATCTATTGCTGTATAACACATCAAAAAACTTAATGGCTTAAAGCAATAACCATTCATTTGCTCATGATGCTATAGCTCAACAATTTGGACTGGGCTCAGCTGGGTGTATCTTCTGCTGATCTTGCCTGATGTCACTTTTGTTGCAGCCATCATCTGGCCTCTTGACTTGGAGCTGGATGGCCTGAGATAGGTTCATTTGAATCTGGCAGTTGGCCTGTCTGTTATCTGGGCTTATCTTTCCATGTGGCTTCTTATTCACAAGAAGGCTGGCTTAGATTTCTTCTCATGGGGCTCTCAAGGGCAGTAAAAGAGAAATAGTGACAGCTACAAGGACTCTCAAAGTCTAGGATTGGAAATTCTACTGTCGTTTCCACTGTATTCCATTGATAAAACACATTACAAAGCCAGATTCAAGGAGAGGAGGTGTAGACTATGCCTCTTAATAGAAGAGCCCATGGAAAATTAGTAACAAATTCTTTAATTTTTTATATTTATTAATTTTTAAAATTGGTACATTGTAATTGTACATATTTATGGGGTTCAGTTTCATGTTTTGATATGTATCTGTGTTGTATAATGATCCAATCAAGGGTAGTTAGTGTATCTTCATCTCATGCATTTATCATTTCTTTGGGTGAGAACACTCAAAATTCTCTTTTCTAGCTATTTTGTAATATACAGTATTTAACTGTCAACCATGGCCACTCTATTGTGTGTTAGAATACTAGAATTTGTTCCTCCTGTCTAAATGTAACTTTGTGCCAGTTGACCAACCTCTCCCCATCCTTCCTTCCCTGGTCTCTGGTCTCTGATATCTATCTGGTAAATACTAGTATACTCTCTGCTTCTGTGGTTCCATATTTAAGTGAGATCACATGGTATTTGTCTTTCTGTGTCTGGCTTTTAATAACAAACTCTATGCTGGTATCAAGGTCTCCTAATGTCACTGCCCGGAGCCATTTCTAAAACACCCTAACAGTGTTGATAGGTTTTCACTAACTTATGAACTTTACATTTTGACAGATTAAAACATGGTCTATACATGTTTGAGAGACTTATTTCTATTTTTATATATAAAAAGAAGAAAATATTTATTATAAAAACAAAGCAACATGCCTATAATTCTACCACTCAGAAATGACCTTTTATTTTCAGTTTATACTACTGGATGAATATGTATTCTCTCTTTAATACTGTATTATGAATACTTTTGTGTTTAAAATAGATATAAATAATTTTATGTCTGTAAGATATTTTATTGGTTATGGATATACTTATCCCTTGTTAAACATTTGTTTCCCTTTTTTGCTATGTAAGTAACACTGCTATAAACATTCTTGTATATATCTCTCTGTGCAGTTACTCTTAGGATACGTTTCTCTTGTGGAATTACTGGGTCAAAGGACATATTTTAGACTTTGATGTCTATTGATGAGACATGATTCTATGATATCTCTGGTTTAAACTTATAAGTGAGTATAACTTTGCAGAGCTGGGTTCATTGTGTTTGAGATCAAGTTAAAGGGAAATTTCTAAAAGCTAGTTTAAAATAGAAACATACCTCAAAATGGTAAGAACCATCTCTGATAAACCCACAAACAACATATTACTAAGTGAACAAAAATTGAGAGCATCTCCCCTGAAAACCGGAATAAGACAAGGCTGCCCACTTTCAGCCCTCCTGTTCAACATAGTGTTGGGAGGCCTAGCTAGAGCAACCAGACAAGAGAAGGAAATCAGGGGTATCCAAGAGGAAAAGAGGAAGTCAAGTTATCCCTCTTTGCTGACAATATGATTCTGTCCTTTGAAAATCCAGGATAATCTGTCAAAACCTTCTTGCACTGATAAAGGACTTTGGCAAAGTGTCAGGGTACAAAATCAATGTGCAAAAGACTGTCACATTCTTATATACCAACAACAAGCAGGCAGAGAACCAAAAAAGAGCACAATCCCATTCACAACAGCAACAATGATAAAAAAAAAAATACTTCAGCGTCTTCCTAACCAGAGAAGTGAAAGACTTCTACAACAAAAATTACAAAACACAGGTCAAAGAAATCAAAGATGACAAGCAAATGGAAAAACATTTCATGCTCACGGATTGGAATAATTAACATTTTTAAGATGTTCGTCCTACCCAAGGGTATCTACAGATTTAATGCAATACCCATTAAATTACCAACATCATTCTTCTCAGACCTGGAAATGACAATACGGAAATTCATATGGAAAAGTAAACAATCACGAATAGGCAAAGCAATCCTCAGCAAAAGAAATGAAGCAGGAGGTATCACACTTCCAGATGTCAAACTTTACCATAAGGCTACGATAATCAAAACAGCCTGGTATTGGTACGAGAACAAGCATATAGACCAATGGAACAGGATAGAGATTCTGGAAGCAAAACCTCAATTTATCAACCAACTCATCTTTGACAAAGCCCCCACTAATAACTACTGGGGAGAGGAGAACTTATTCAGTATGCTGGGAAAACTGACTGACCACATGCAGAAGATTAAAACAAGACCCCTGCTTATCACCAAACACAAAAATCAACACTAAATGGATCAAAGACCTAAACCTTTAGGGAAATTGAAACCAATTCCTGATCAAAACCCCTAATGCTCATGCCTTAAGAGCAAAGATAGATAAGTAGGACCTCATCAAACTGAAAAGCTTCCACAAAGCAAAAGGATCCATCAGGAGAGCAGGGAGACAGCCCACAGACTGGGAAAAAATATTTGCCAACTGTATAACTGACAAAGACCTAACATCTAGAATCTACAAGGAACTCAAACATGCCAAAAAGAAAAAACAAACAGTCGTATTAAAAAGTGAGTAAAAAATATGGATGACACTTCTCAAAAGGCGACATACGAGCAGCCAGCGGATACATGAAAAAATACTCACCCTCACTAATCATCAAAGAAATGCAAATGAAAGCCACAGTGAGATACTACACAACTCCAGTCAGGATGGCTATCGTCAATAACTCAAAAAACAACAGATGCTGGAAAGGATGCAGGGGAAAAAGAACACTTCTACACTGCTGGTGGGAGTGTAAACTAGTACAACCTCTATGGAAAACAATGTGGCAATTACTAAAAGATCTAAAAATTGAACTCTTATATAACCCAGCAATCCCCATTCTGGGAATATACCCGGAGGAACTCAAATCATTCTATAAAAAAAGATACCTGTACATGCATGTTTATTGCAGCACTATTCACAATAGCGAAACTTGGAACCAACAGTGCTGCCCATCGAAGGTAGACTAGATTTTTAAAATGTGGTACATATACATGATGGAATATTGTACAGCCATAAAGAAGGACAAAATTATGAACTTCACAGCAACTTGGATGAATTTAGGATCTGTGATACTCAGTATCTATCACAGAAACCAAGAATTGAGTACCAAATGTTCTCACTCGTAAGGAAACCTGAACAATTATCATAATACTATAAGAAAAGGATTGGCAGCAGCAGAACACTGCCAGGGAGGTGAGGGCACACTTTATCAATAAGTGTATGTGATCTCAAACCAGGCGAACTGGGACCAAAGTCAGGCCCATGCTTTACCTGTACAATGACCATTTGTTTACCTAATCCTGACTTATATACCCCACTTCTTTAAAATAAATTTAAAAAAAATAGAAACCATAAAGAAAAATATATTTAGCATTTCATTTGTAAATCAAAATATGTAAACTTAGCTGCTAATGTTTATTTTTTTCTGGTTTTGCAATTGTTTCTTTTTTTACTGATAATAGTTGAACATATTTTGGGGGTACATGTGATATTTTGATATATGTACAATGTGTAATGATCAAGTAAAGGTAATTGGGATATTCATGACCTCATGTATTTATTTTTCTTTATGTTGAGAGCATTCCAATTCTCCTAGCTATTTTGAAGTACACAATTACATACAATTATGTGTGTGTGTGTGTGTTTACATTTATTTTATTTATTTATTTGAGACAGGATATTGCTCTTTCACTCCAGATGGAGTGCAAAGGTGCCATTTTAGCTCGCTGCTGCCTCAACCTCCTGGACTCAGGCTGTCCTTCCACTTCAGCCTCCCAAATTGTGGGGACTGCAGTTGTACCCCATCACACCTGACTAATTTTTTATTATAGAGACATGATCTCAGTGTGTTGCCAGGCTGATCTTGAACTCCTGGGCTCAAACAATCCTCTTACCTCAGCTTCCCAAAGTGCTGGGATTACAGAAGTGAGCCACCACATTTGACCTAACAATTATATTGCTAATGAGTACAAAAAATACAGTTAGATAGAAGGTATAAGAACTAGTGCTTGATAGTACAATAGTAGGTGACTATAACTTATATTGTCTTAGTGACCAAAGCTTTTATATTGCATGTGTCCACTAATTAGAGTTCTTCATCCTTCTTCTTGCATGTAATATTTCATGCCCATGATGTAATCTATAATTTCTAGCTCCTTTTTTATTTTTTTAAGTAGATTGAGAACATAGACATTTTGAAGACTGGGTGCAAAAATCCTTCTAGAATGCTTCTTTCTCTCCCTGCACTACCCATCTGTTATGTTTTTTTCCATGCTCATACCTAATTTGGCTAAGTGTTATTTTGGGTACTCACCTTTGTAGGGTCTTTCTGGTACATTAGTGAGTTTTCATGAAACAGTTTTTCTTTTTTATATTTTTAAATTTAATGCAATATTTATACTATAGCCACAATTGTACTTTTAAGTAGCATAAACTGATTTGAGAACAAACAACAATTCTTGGTGAAAATACAGTGCTTCTGGTGGGGTCATAAATGCTTGAACCATAAAAAGAGTAACCCTTTAGTTGTAAGCATTCATTGGGCACTTAGCACCAGAAAATGTCTAACAGAGGTGATGGAGAACACTGGGTAATTTGGAAGTTTGTTAAGTGGATATGGCTTAATAGCAAACACTATGCTGGTATTCTGGAACTTCTGCCTTGTTTATTGAGATAGAATTTTTCCTTCCTTATAGAAGGCAATGATTTCATCCTCATTTTTGAAAAATTCTTGTATTACAATTCACACTATAGTTATTTGTTCTTTGCCCTGATACTTTACATTAAATTTTGCATCTTTGAAGCATTCTTTATGTTGCTATAGTTCTTATTTCTGTTTGATACTCTCCTTGATCATTGGCATTCTCTAGTAGAATTCTTCTTTTTCATCTTAAATGTTTTCCTTGACAGATATTTGAAGTAATGTGCTTCATAGCTGCAAAATTAAACTAGCAAGTAGTTTTTATCTTTTTTGCTTCTTGTCTCTAGCATTGGGATGTTGACTTTTGCTCTTAGGACTACAGAACTGCACAGAAAATAGCTGCTTGATTAGGCTTAGTAGATACAATGCAGCATAGAATTTGTAGATGGTAGAAAATTTACCAACTGAGTCTTTTAGTTCAGTAAACTGTATTTGATGTCTATGTAATGCTGTCCTTTAGTTTATTTCGACCAGAAAAGTTGAGTATTACTTAAATTTAAACTTCTTAAACTGTAGCTGTCATGAATATTTGTGTTTCATTGTGTAAATGCAATGTAGCAAATGAACATGACCTTTAGATACACTTAAACCTTAGGGATGTTTTGGGAGCAGTTGTAGTGTCTTTATACCAAGGCAGCCATCTGACAGACGTCTTGGAAACCAGATGTCTTAAAATGTAAAACCTGTGTATCAAATTCTCTATGAAACAGATAATAATGTGTAAAGTTCCATAATGCCTGAGGCTTTGTCTGAAGATTGCTGATGCTAAAAGACACCAAGAGGCCAGAGTTGTTACTTATCTTCATTATTTGGTATTTATGGGACCGAAGGCAAAATGAGGTTTCTGGATTCTTCATATTTAATAAATGTATATACTGATCTGTACCGTCAATGTCTTTTAAACATTTTTTATAGTTAAAGGGGTGAGAGAGGAAATTATATTAATGGATAGCTGAGAGAAGTACTACTATGCTTGGCTGAAAAGTAAAGAATATGTTTATTTGCCTATGATTTTGAAGCTCCTATCCTAGTTATTTAATGTAACAGTATTGAAGTTTTTATTAGTATAGCACTTCATCACTTGCAAAGTATTGTGACCCACTTGCCATTATTTGACCCCTCTGATAATCTAAGTAGACAAACATTTATTAACCTCATTTTACTGAAGTTCCAACATACACTAAGTGATAGAGCCAGGACTAGAATCCCCAGGCTTTCCTTCACTATATTTTATACCTCCTAAACCATAATTGATTTAAATTATACACCAGGTTTGAGAACAGAAAAGGAAATGCAGCAAGTAATCTTAAGAGTTAGTGTCTAGTAGAAATGAAACCCAGTATTCAGAGTCCAGAATCACTGAAGTACAACTAAGCCCTGCTGATTTAAGAGCCAGTCCTGCAGCAGGTGTTAGGAGGACCTTGTTAACTTTATATCTCACATAAGAATTCTTATAAACCTTCAGTAAACCTGGGTGCAGCTATTGAAGAGTTTATGCATGGACATGAAGGTAATTTTCATTAATTAATATTTCATATTAATGTGTTGGATTACTATATTGCTTCATTGCAACATTTATTGCAGATTTCTCCCCTGCTAGGAACCAGGAATACAACAATGAATGAGAACTTCTTCATTGAAGAATTATTCATGTATGAAGAAGCAAAATTTTGCAGTTTACTTATACAGAAATTATCTTCTCTATAGAATACACCAAACCTGGAAATTTTTCTAAACCTTCTTTCCTTCAAACTATAGTTCTGTAATAAAAAGACTTTTCCTGGTTTAAAATGTATCCATTATTCTAGAAAAGTGGATATGGAGCAGGTTTTGGAACAGAGTATTTCCTCCTAAATGTGAAAGGCTATATAGGCAAGTAGTGTGTACCATTTCCTTTTTCCAGGTTTGAGAGGCTGCCACTGGTATGTACTGTGGAGAGAGTGAGGTGACTCAGAATCCTGGAATGATTGTTTTGATCTCTCCCTGTAGCCTCTGTAGAACATTGGCAGGGCAACCAGCATAATTAACACTGCACAGTCTAATTATAAACAAAACTCTATGTATAGTGGCTACCAAGAAGCAAGCCTGTGCTGGATAATCCTCTGAGTTGGGAGGATGACTAGATAATATTAAGTTTACTATAAATCACGTTGCTTTTCTTTAATTGTCCAGTGGGGAAAATAGTGAATATAATAATATCTGTGTAGATTTTACTGGGTTACTTTTTTCAGGGCCCATTTAAACATTTCTTTATTGGAGTTGTTTTAACCTTTTTATCCTAAGGGAACAGTGCATCTTAATATTTATGGTGTACTATTTTGGGGAGAGGAAGGGAATGGGTCAGAGTAAGACATTGTTCTACTCTCATTTGGATTGATGTTTAGGGGGGAAAGAAACTAGGGATATGAAAAGATTATACTGGACTAGTGTCATCAGTAAAGAGAGAGAAAAGAGAAGCCTGTGGGTCCAGGACAGTGAAGAGAATGTAGATAAGGGTTTGAAGGGAAGTGGCTACAGCAGCCATGCAGGCTAAGAGAAACCAAGATGTTTTTATCATGTGTGTGGTCTCATATACTGTTCATAGGCAGAGAGGCATTGTGCATGCTTGTGTGTGCCTTATGGACATGTGGAAGCATGGCTGAAAACCAAGGACTAATTTAGTTAGTTTATATATAGGTTTGGCTATTGCATCTCAGAGATCCAGAACAAAGGTACTCACTGTGGAGATTTGTTGCACATAGCTGTAACCTGAACTACTGCTGGAAGGTTGTATTTCTTCAGAATGAGCCTTAGAGTTGTAATTGCCTTAAATAAAGTAAGACTTTTAAGTCAGATGCTTAGAAATAAGGCCTCTTTTTCATATTCAGAAATACTCAGGTAAAATTTTAAATGGGCACTTAAAATTAAAATGTTTTTCTTTTTAATAAAAAGTGCAACCATCCAAATACAGAAGTGGATGTTAAGTAGTTTTATGCTTAAGAATGCCTGTGTGTGGCGGGGGTTGGGGAAGGATGAAGCCTTACTATGTTGCCCAAGATGTTTCATACTCTTGGCTTCAAGTGATCCTCTTGTGTCACCTTCCCAAAGTGCTGGGATTACAGGTGTGCACCGCCCAAAAATGCTTTTTTACTTTTGATGAGACTGTGGTTCCTTTAGATGGTAGCTCTTTAATTCCTTTTAGGTACTTGGATGTACAGAGAAAATTTCCCTAGCTTTTTACTTGAGAGGAGGTGGGAAACATGTGTGTTTTCTAAATTTGGGCATAACTAGCATTATCACTGACTAAATGATTTGGGTTTGCCAGATATTCTTGAAAGATGGACAGATGTCAGACGGCTGGGCTTGTCAAAGAGGATCTCTGTCTCTAGCCCATGACCCAGTTCTGGTTGTCCCTTTAGTTACCTAACTAGACTTTTGCAAAGAAGTGAAAAATTGGTGTTGGAGACCCACCAGGACTTGATTTTGTGGATTTTTAGACCAATTTCTAGGAAAATATGAATTAGAGCCCCAAACATGATTTTCCTGTCCTCCAGCAGCATTTTTTTTTTTTTTTTTTTGCTGTAATTTTCTATTGTTTAATCTGTTTTCTGTTTCATTGATATCTGCTCTGTTCTTTATTATTTCTTCTACTTGGGTTTAATTTACAAATCTTTTCTATTTTCTTAGGGTGGAAACTTTTACATTATTGATTTTATTTCTAATATAGGTATTTAAAGCAATAAATTTATCTCAAGTTTTGATATATTATATTTTTATTAGTTATTTTAAATGTTTTCTAAATTCCTTGTGATTTCTTCTTTGACCCATGGATTATTTAGAATTCCGTTTTTATTTTCCAAATCTCTAGGGATTGTCTGCCTGATTTACTAATTAATTTTTAAATTGTTTCCATTATGTTTGGAGAACAAAGTCTCTAGAAAGACCATTTCAATCTTTTAAAATTGATTGTAACTTTTAAATTTTATTCCATCTTGGTGAATGTTTCATATGTATTCTGCAGTTGTTTGGTTTAATGTTCTATAAATGTCAACTAGGTTAAATTAGTTGATAGTATAGTTCAGATCTACTAAACCTTACTTATTGTCTACTTGTTCTATCAGTAATGAAGAGAAAGGTGAAGTCTCCAGCTGTGGCAGTGAATTTTTCTATTTCTTTATTGAGTTTTGTGATTTTCTGTTTTATGAATTTTGAAACTCTATTATTAGGTATGTACATATTTAAGATTGGTACCTTATCCTGCTGAATTTCTCCTTTTATCATTGTAAAATTTGCTTCTACTTTCTTAACCTATTGTGTCTTTACATGTAAAATGTGTCTCTTATTGACACTATATAGCTGGTTCTTGATCTCCCCTCCACCCCTGGTGTGACAGTTTCTGTTATTTAGCCGAAATGTTTAATCCATTTACAATTAATGCATGACTAGGTTTAGGTCTGCCATTTGACCATGATCTCATTTGCCTCTTTTGTTTTTATTTCTCTATTTCTTACTTTTTGGAGGTTAACTGGGAATTTTTAGTATTTCATGTTATTTTCTCTGTTGGATTCTTAACTATGCATCTTAAAAAAAATTTTTTTTGGTATCTTTTCTCTAGGGCTAAAAATATATATCCTTAACTTAATAAAATCACTCAATAGAGAAATAGATAAATCTACAACCACAGCTGGAGATTCTGCCTTTCTCTTCATTATTGATAGAACAAGTAGACAACACATAAGTAAGGTCATAGAATATCTGAACTATGCTATTAACTAACTTAACCTAATTGACATATGTAAAATGTATACTACTTACATTTTACACATGACCCTTCTTACTTTCTATTTTATACCTCTCACTTGACACTTTCCATTTTCATTTCTCGACTTCTGTGTTCTTTGTGCTCTTGTTCTATTTTTTATTTTTATGTATGTTATAAACCCCTCACAATGTTATTTTTGGCTTTAAGCATATAGTTTTTAAAGCTAGTCTTTTAAGGAAATTAGAAGAATAAAGAATATATACTTTTATTTTTAACACTTATGTATTGTTTCCAGCATTCTTTTTTCCTTACTTAAGATCTGAGTTTCCATATGGAATCATTTCCCTTCATTCTGAAGAATCTCCTTTATAATGTCTTGTAGTGTACATCTGCTTGAAATGAATTCTGTCAACTTTAATTTATCTGAAAATATATTTATTTTACCTTTGCTTTTGAAGAATATTTTCACTGGATATGGAATTCTGAGTTGACTTTTTTCCCCCCAGTCCCTTAAAAATGTTCTATCATCTTTTGGCCCACATTGTTGTGATGAGAAGTTAGTGTTCTTTGTATTATTGTTCTTCTGTATGTAACATGTTGTTCCCACACTCTTTAAAAGATTTTCTCTTTGTCTTTGGTTTCACGCATTTGACCATAATGTGCCTTACATTTGATAATTATTATTTTTTTAATTTATCCTCTTTGGGGTTTACTGAACATTTTGAATCTGATAAATGGTGTTTTTCTTCAAACTTAATAACATTTTAACTATTATTTCCTCAAATTGTTTTTATGCCTCACTTTCACATTCTTCTATGTGGCTCTTATTACATACATGTTAGGCTATCTGATATTGTCCCATAGGTTTCTGATGCGTGTTCATTTTTCTTCAGGCCTTTGTTTCTTTGTGCCTCAAACTGGTAATTTCTAATGAGCTGTCAAGTTTATGGGCTGTTTGTTTTACTCTCACTGATCTGTTATTATGTTCATTTAGGGACTTTTTCATTTTAGTTATTGAACCTTCAGTCAGAATTTCCTTTCCCTCCATCTTATTTGGTTCTTCTTTATAGTCTCAATTACTCTGCTGAGATCTGTTCACATATTCTCTCTCTCTCTCTCTTTTAAGTCAGGGTCTTACTTGGGCTGGAGTGCAGTGGCATGATCGCAGCTCACCACAGCCTCAACCTCCTGGACTCAAGCAATCCTTCCACCTCAGTTTCCTGAGTAGCTGGAACTACAGTCATGTGCCACCATGCCTGGCTAATTTTTGGGGTTTTTTTTTTGTGTGTGTGTGTGTGTGTGTGTGTGGAGACAAGGTCCCACCCACTATGTTGTCCAGACTGGTCTTGAACTCCTGGATTCAAGCAGTCCTCCTGTCTTGGCCTCCCAAAGTGCTGGGATTACAGGCATGAGCCACTGTGCCCAGCCTGTTTTAAAATTTTTAATCTGTTGCATACACTTTGTAGCATATAAAAAATTAATCATTAGAAAAATGAAATGAAAAAAGACATGCAAAACATAAGCTCCATTTTAAGCATTATTAAATTCAACAGACATAAAATTACTCTGTCAAATTGTTACAAAAGTTTTTGAATACTAATTTTCTGTGTATATCCTGTCACAGATGGGTAGCAAACAGTTTGGAGATTGGCATTGGTCCACAAAGAACATCGAGCAGCACTGGTTCACAGCATCTGATGAAAAGTGTCTTCAGTTCTCTTAGATTATAACCACATGGGCCTGTGTTATTGAAAACTGAAACATTTTCTTTTTGCTTTGGCTTATAGATAACTTATACATGTGTATCTAAGAGGTTCTAGAAAATTCCCTGCTTCTTTAGGATCCCTTCTTTCAGTAGGAATAAATCCCATTAGAGCAAGGGGTAATCATGTGGTATATTACAGTTTAATGCTAAAATCAAAGTGTACTGACTTAAGAATCAAACCAATATTTTCTTAAATAGGCTTGAAATGTGATTCATGAACTACCTGTAATACAAGTTATTTCCCCTTATTTGATATATTTAACTTTATATGATTGTACACACCAAAAAAAAGTATATGTCTAATGTATAGTAAAACATAGCAGATGTTGTGTTGCTGTGTGCCATTTCTTAAATATTAAAATTCTGCATAGGTATTGTTCTGATTGGGTGTTAAATAATAACAGTAATTTATTTGCAATCCAGCAGACATCTGACTAAGCCCTTGTCAGAAGATTTGAAATTAATGTGCAAGTGGGAGATGCTAAATGGTGAAACTGTAGAATACTCCTTGGCTTTAAATGGCACACAACAACAAAGTTCTAAGAAGGTGGGATTTGGGGATGGGAGTGCTCTAAATGTTAGGCTGAGATTCCAACCAGAGTTAGTTCATTCAGAAATTTATTAAATAAAACCACACTGCCCAGAACCCATTGCTGTCTACATTGGATTTGATAAAGAACAAAACACAAGGAGCAATGCCTGAGACAGCATAGTCTTCCTTCCCATAGGAGGGGGGAAAAGTCAGCAAAGGCCTTTTAGACATTTTAAAATAAAATTTTTAAAAAATTAAGCAACTAATCTACAGCACAGTGCCAGGTAGTAAAAACCTACCACAGAAAATTTCTAACCATGAAGATTTCAAAAGAAATTCAAAAGCAATTTTGAGTACAGCATTTGCTCTGTTAATGAAGTGCATGACCCCCAAACACAATTAGCTATCAAAACAAAACAAACTTTGTCACAAGAAGTTGTGGCACTGTCGGAAACTTAGGAGATTAAATTCCCCAAAGCAGGATGTTATATCCTTTCTTCCATTTCTGGACCTTTCACAGGAGATGGATAGATGGCATCTTGCTAAACTCACACCTAGGAAACGTTTAAGAGTTTTATTCAAAGAACTTGTACAAAGTCCAGGCTGAAGAAGAGGCAGGAAAAGGCAGCCTCATTGTGATCTGTATGCTCCCCAAAGCAGAAATGGATGATAGGAAAGCAAAAGAAAATTTATTTTTTAAAGTGAAAGAGAAAAAGGGAAAACAAAAAGAAGATAACTTTTCTTAATTTATATTGTAGCAAGTTAAGCTGAATTTGGAAAAACAGGTGTTCACCAGGTAGACGGGGATAGGAAGCAGAAATGATGACATTTGGGAAGAGGGAACAGAGGAAAAAATACACTTGTAAGATAGCAGGGAATAGCAGCCTGGCCTGTGTGCGAAACAGTGAGTGGTTGCGGGGTGGCCCAAGCACACCCAGGAATAGCATTGGTAGTGCTGGTTGGGATCTGACCCTGGAGGACGCTTTGGACAGTGCTTCTCAAACTTATGTGCAAGTAAATCACCTGAGGCTTTGGTAAAATTCATACTTAGGGAGTGGACTCAAGAGTCTGCTTTTCCAACTAGCTGCAGAGGAATGCAAAGTTTGCTGGGCTACTGGCGGCACTTCCATGAGCAAAACTGGCAATTTTGCCCTAATATTTATCAATACTTCATTTTATGTATTATGTATTGCCACTGTTTAGCGTAGCATTTCTGTTACGCTAGATATTAAGTAGTTTTATGTAAGCTTTGCTCTGCTAATGGTGAGATAGTACTCTTAGCAACCTCTTTGCCAAGTGTAGAATACACAATTTAGTATAAGCTCTCATCTTCTATTGGATTAGTTTGTGTAGGGAGATGCAATATAATAATGAAAGGCCCTAAAATTTGGAATCAGATTTTTAGACCTGGACTCCAGTTTTTGTTTTGTGACTAAATAGCTGTGTGACTTATGAAGATTAATCAATTCATTTGTTTTTCTGTTTTGTCATGTCTGAAATAGTTAGAATACTTGCCATTTTAAAGAGTTGGTATAAGACTTAGAAATGGTATGTACAGGCCAGGTGTAATCATGTCTGTAATCCCAACACTTTGGGAGGCTGAGGCAAGAGAATTGCTTGGGCTCAGGAATTTAAGATCAGCCTGGGCAACAAATAAGACCTCAACTCTACAAAAAATAAAAAAAACTGGGCGTGGTGGTGCATACCTGTAGTCCCAGGTACTTGGAAGCCTGAGGCAGAAGGATTACCTGAGCCCAGGAAGTCAAGACTGCAGTGAACTGTGATGGTGCCATTGTACTTTAGAGCCTGGAGGACAGAGTTAGACCCTAAATCAAACAAACAAAAAAAAGTGCCTTGTAGGGAAAAGATAACGGAGTTTTCCTTTTGATAACTTTTGAGATTATTGAAAAACTAAAATTCTATGAATTTTCAATAAAGAACATTGAAGAGCCTAATCCTAGGCATTATTGATATATGAGATTAGATAATCTACCCTTCTACCTTTTGAGCCTTTTTCTCAATGGTGGTTGTTAAGTCAGGAGGTGTAGTTCACTGTAGTTTGTAAAAGCTCCCACCTCTACTTCACCAAGGTCCACTAACACTCATGGCATGTAGTGTGGGTTATAGATAGGAATATGTTGTATCTCTGAAAGCTATGGAAGTGTGGGAAAATGGGTTGAGTTATAGCTTTATCTGACTTTCATAGTCTTTTGGTCTTATTATTTTTATTGTTTCTTACTTATGGAAATTTTCTGTATGCTTTGTTGCTTCCCATTTGCTATGAAATAGAAACATCCCTTTCCTGGGAGAAACAATAACCCATCCTGTTGCAAAGCCACCACTCAATCCTAGAAATAGGCATACCAGTTGATGGTACGCCCTAGGGAGAATGGAACTTCTCCCTAGAGAGGAGAGACCCACAAATGAGGCAGGTTTGAGCTCTGTTAGGCAGTAATTCTGAGATCTTTGTGCCCAGACCATAGAAGGGGCATGGGCGGCAGGTGGACATATCACTTTGATCCTATTGATTCCTCATCCTGTAGAGACTGACACATTCAAGGCAGGCCAATGCAGGCCTCTCTCAAGCTCAGCGCAGGGTCCCAGGTTTTGAGCAAGAGTATGTTAAGGAAATTAGTATGTAATCTCGCTTGTCTTTTTTTTTTTTTTAAACACTAGCCTGTTTTGGTTTTCTTGTGTCATCATTGTGGTATACTTTTATTTATTATTGATAAATGGATGCCTCAAGAATGACATAAGCATCTTGTTTAATTCAGTAGCTCTAAAATGGAAATAAATCTTAGTGATTTAATTTTTTTTAAACCTTAGTTTAAATGTGGCCTAGCTAGAAGATGTGTTATTATGATTTTTTTTTTTTTTTTTAACTCTGTGCCTTGTCCTTGTGTTTTGGTTCTTTAGATCGGCTTCAGCTCCCCAGGAATATGATTGAAAACAGCATGTTTGAGGAAGAACCAGATGTGGTGGATTTAGCCAAAGAGCCTTGTTTACATCCTCTAGAGCCTGATGAGGTGGAGTATGAGCCCCGGGGTTCCCGACTGCTGGTACGGGGTCTTGGTGAGCACGAGATGGACGAGGACGAAGAGGATTATGAGTCATCTGCAAAGCTGCTGGGCATGTCCTTCATGAACAGAAGCTCAGGCCTTCGGAACAGTGCAACTGGCTACCGGCAGAGCCCAGATGGGGCATGTTCAGTACCCTCCACAAGGACCATGGTGGTCTGTGCTTTTGTCATTGTGGTTGCTATTTCTGTAATCATGGTGATTTACCTACTGCCCAGATGTACCTTTACCAAAGAAGGCTGCCATAAAAAAAACCAGTCAATGGGACTAATTCAGCCACTTGCGACAAATGGGAAGTTGTTTCCATGGGCACAGATCAGGCTTCCCACTGCCATTATCCCACTGCGCTATGAACTTAACCTGCACCCAAACCTAACCTCGATGACTTTCAGGGGTTCTGTGACAATTTCACTTCAGGCTCTTCAGGCCACGTGGAATATCATTCTCCATAGCACAGGCCATAATATTTCAAGAGTGACCTTTATGTCAGCAGTTTCAAGCCAAGAAAAACAAGTTGATATCTTGGAATATCCATTTCATGAACAAATTGCCATTGTTGCCCCTGAAGTCCTTCTGGCAGGGCACGATTATACCCTGAAGATAGAGTATTCGTCAAATATATCCAGTTCTTACTATGGGTTTTATGGCATCACCTACACAGATGGAAGTACTGAGAAAAAGTATGTAGCCCACTTCAATGATTCTGGTTCTATGATATCTTCTGCAGTGTAGATCCCTTTACTCACATCACAGACATTAACTGTAATTTTTTTTTAAATTTAGGAAGTTATATAAAATAGTAGAATGGTGATTTGGAAGAATATGCTATTTCTCTTAGTCAAAGCCTTGAGCATATGTCATGGAGTGAGGTAGGGATGTGCTGGTGGAAGGGAATGGATGAAAATTATATAAACTTCAGTTTCCTGATCTTGTCATATTTTATAGGATGAACCTAGTTTTCCATCATCTCATGAAGTCTCTGTGGGAAGCAGAGGAAAGAAGAATTATTCTTTAAGACCTATTTAAGAATTATTCTTTAAGACCTACTTTCCTAATGTGCAGCACTTTAGGAGGTGCTTAGTGAGATAGAGGAAGAGGGCGTGAAGAAGTGTGGTATGCTTATATTGATCATTTTTGGTATCCTTAATCGTTACTAGTTTTTTTTTTTAATACAACTCTGACTACTTTAGATTTCTGATGGGATTTTTAAAAAAAAAACAATAGGAGAGACTTTTTTAGGCTCAGAAAAAAAATGGTGGAGTGAAACAAAATTATTTCCCTACTTAGACCATATGTATACTTTAGTCACAGTATTCCTAGCATGTAGTTTGAATTTCTGGGGAGATACAGTATACACTGCATACAGGTTATTCTTAAGTAGCACTATTGTCTCCTCTTTTCTATACAGAGTCCTTGTTATATCTGCTTTATGCAGTTGGAACATTCTCTCATACTACTGTGTAAAGCTGTGCGTGAATTACTGATGCTGGCCAGGTGGCTAGTGTATGTTGATGTATTAAGAGAAATATTTAGAAATGAATATTTTAAATCTATCTTAAGGAAACTTTTTAATCCATTTGAAATGGGGTACGAGACAAAGCAAGATCTGTGGTTCTATTTAGATAAGTAACTTACATATTTTTTCCTTTTATGTAATACTTCTAAAATAAATGGCATGTTGGCTCTATGTTCAATTCTTGCATAAGATCTGGCATTAAACATGAATTTATAATTGCAATGGCAGCTTGAGGGTTCTTGGCTGTAGCCCTCCCTCTATATTCTCCATCATCCTTAAGAAGTATAGGATATACGTAAAAACAGTGTATGAAAGCATACCTTCAATGCAAGTCCCCTAGCCATCTCTACTAACTAGATTATTGCCCCTGGAATCCTTGGACCTGTTATTGTATGATGGGAGGATTAAAAATGTTGCATAGTATACTAAGGTGATTTTTGGTATGGCCACTTGTTGGCTTTTGCCATGGGCTGGATTGTATTGTGGAAAATGCCAGAAAAATGGAATATAGTTCCTTAAAAATTAAGAACTAGAGTATTAGACATAGTATTTTAAAATCTATTGAATAAATTAGTATGGGAAACTTTGCTATCAGAAACAAAATATAAGTCTGTTGATTTATCTATTTCAATAAAATAAATGCCCCGTATGATTATATATCTTGATGCAAAGTAAAAGTTTAGATGAGTATTTATACCTTTTCAGATGTCTGAAAACTATAATTCAAACAATTTTTTGTCTTTTTCTTTTAGTTTTGCTTAGTTCTATTAGAGAAGTTTTAATGCTTTTTCCCCTCTGAGGTATAATTAGAATAAATACTTGTACTATTAGATAAAGTTATTAAGGGATGTATTCCTGGTCCATTGGAAAATTTGAGTGCATGTAAATGTCACACATCTTGCATAGACAATACTTGTGGGAAGGGAACTTTACCTATGTGATCTAAGGTGTGGAAACAGTAACCTTAGAGTTAAGACTAGAAGTTGTTGATGATAGACTTAAGGTTCTAGATAACAAACTGATACTAAAATAACTAGAAAACAAATTTAGGATGGAAGCATATTTCAGCAGTTCCTTGTTTCTAACAGGATTTAGTTCAAGACCTTTTTTGAGGTACTTGTTTTTTCTTCTCTCATCTCTCATTTGCCATGTTGTACTTTCCTAAACTCTGATGATGATAGTACTCAATATTACTGGGAAGTGAAGGGCTATAAACTGCTCCACGCATCTTATATGCTTAGTCTTTTATTATATTTCTTTTACAGCTGAGGAAGCAGAGGGACATAAAGTAACCCATCCGACATCTCATGTCTAGCTGATAGCAGAGGGAGAACTCAAACCCAAGGTCACTTTAACTGCAGTGGCCACATTCTTCACCACCATGGTGTGCTGCCTCCTTAGTTCATACCTTTTTCTTTGTATAGTGTTATTCACAGTGCTTAGCATTCTCTTACCTAACTGAGCTAACTTGTAATTGTCTTGAGCACTACTTGAGGATATACTGGAATTGTAACAGTATTTCTGAAAGAAAATATGGTCACCAATGAAAGTACAAGCTTCGTCATAGATAGGACAGATTTTAAGTGTCATCAAGCAGCAACCTTCTGAGACAGCTATTATTGGATCTCTTTTTAACAATAATTTAAGGTTTGATTTGTCTTAGAATGTTAAGATCTAATTTTTATCCAAAAATGATGGTTCTCTTTTGTATGAATAGTAGGGATATGATCAACTTTATCCCCTGGTCCCTTGTGGGACCCTTCTTTCAAATCTTCTGTTAACTAGGTAAGAATATTGGGGGCAGGATGAAGAAATGAAATGTTAGGAACATAATATGTTTAAGTTGTTTCACGTATGTTGATTGCTACCCTTCTTGCAGTAGAAACAGTTATTTGGGCACATCATTATCAGAAAAAAAAAGTACAATAATTTTAAGTGCAGAAGAAGAGTTTCAGTTGTCTCACATTTGTAATAAACATCTATTTAGGACCTAGAGTATACAACTATTTTAAAAATTATGAATAGTCTTTTTTGATTGTAGCAAAAGCCCTGGGTGTTTGGCAGGGGATTCTATCTCAATCCTAATTTAACAAATAAAAAAATTGAAATGTGGGTCATTGATTTGCCCCAAGTCAAAATGCTGGCAAATTGTAGAGTTTATGTCTTCTAACTCCAAATCTCATACACTCTCTTTTCTACTTGTCTTCTAACAGTGGAAACTAAGCCCTAAGCAAGAGAGGCTACCACATCCAAAATGACCATAGGCCATTTTGACTGGCATATATATGCACAGCAGGGCTGTACTTGCCCTGATTGCTCTATGGCCATGATCTCCCAAGTGGCAGATCTGCTTTTTTCCTCTGCTACATTGAAAATCTGCATTTTCCCCATTTCTTTCACTGCTTTTCCCTAACCTGTAATTGATAACTTTGCTGTGTGTTATATTCTCAACTGCTGTGTTATAGGAGGGTCATCTCTGAGGAGAGTAAAAGAAACCAGAATACTATAAGATACCTAATTTTTTCTGACTTCATGAGAATGCAGTTGTGAATTTGTTGTAGTGTGATAAAACCAGAGTCTGTACAGATGATCAGTGGTGATCAGTGACCTCCCTTCTTACAGATCTTCCATTGGAAACCTTTGAAAGACCTCCATGGTCAGCAGCAGCCTCCCCTTTGTCTTTGTCTCCATTCACACTGGACAGCCACCCCAGTCCCTGGACGTGCCCTGCTCTCATTCTTGGTGCTCCCTACTCTTCCCAGAGTACACTCTCTTGCCTTCTCTACCTTTTAAAATACTCATCTTTTAAGCCCTTCTTTAGATTTTATACCAATTTCCTTAGAGTGTCTCTAATCTCTAGTCAGAATTTGTTTCCTACTCTGTATTCCCCCTGCTTTGTTTTCATGTTAGGACATTATTTGCAGCCTGAAATAAGTTTCTGTTCATTGCATAAACCATTGCCTTTCCCAGTTGACTGTGAGTGCTTTAGTGGCTGGGATTGTACCATATTTATCTTAGTATCTCTAGTACTTGGGAGGGTGCCCTGTATTATAGGTGCTCAATAACTATTGGATTGAATTTGCATTTGTTTTAGGTACTTTGCAGCAACTCAGTTTGAACCCCTGGCAGCAAGATCTGCTTTTCCTTGTTTTGATGAACCAGAATTTAAAGCCACATTTATCATCAGGATTATAAGGGATGAGCAATACACTGCTTTGTCAAATATGCCTAAGGTACTTTTCTGTTACTGAATGTAAAATCTTTGAGTGGGTCTCTGTCTTTAAGAACACTTGGATTCCTCTTTGCCAGGCTATTGTTTAGAATGGTTAAAGTAATATACATTAATATTCTTTCTTAAAATAAGTAAAAATTAAATGTTTGTCAGGGTCATTTGGAAAGTCAGCCTGAGGAGCACTTGAGGAAAGAGAAAGGCCTGCTGGGCTTGGCATGTGGGTAGGAAATGGGAAGTGTGTGCTGTGTACTAAGATTGTGTAAATATTAATACTATACTAGTACAAGATGAGACTAATATTTTCTGAGCCAGGGTGAGTTTGCTATTCTAAACAGTGTTATTTAATTAGTGTTTAATCATGATGGTTCTTAGTGTTTTATTGGTAAATGAAAAATCAATATTGTAATTTGGAGATTGACAAGAGGTGCCAAAGCCTCTGTCTTGGGTGTTAGCTCTGCGTGGGAGGCAGTAAGAATGAAACCAAAGATCATTTTTATGCTAAACAGAACACCCCCCCCCCCACACACACACACTTTTTGTCACAGACACATGAGGGACTTTGTAGCCTGTTAGGAACTCCTGGAACCTATATGGCTAGGAGAGAACAGGAGCCTTACCCAGCAGGCTATGAAACCACCCCCTGTAGGCAGCAGAGAGCATGGTTCGTTCTCAAACAGGACTGCACTCCATCAGCTCCACTCTGAGCCATGCTCTTCTCCTTCATCTTTAAGCAAAGTGAATGCCTACTTGCCTAAGATCCCAAAACATATCTTAATTTGTGTTTGGAAGGTCCTACAAGGTTATCTTCATTCCCTCATCTTGTGTCTGCTGCAGACTTTTCTAGTGACTTCCTGCCTTGGATCCCACTAAGCCTGTTTGGGAATCCTCAACATGGCGCTCCATGAAACCTTTTCAGATTGCTTAGAGAACTATCCCAGCTTTAGCTCCTTCTTCTGTGGTTTTATTTGTGGCCAGTAGAGTAGAACACTCCTAGGTCATAAGGATTTGGATTTTGGTAGCATTTTAAAGAGAAGAAACAGAAATGCTGTTACTATCTCTAACTTACATTTATTCAAAGTCATCTTTGGGACTAAAAACTCCTTAAGGATTTTCACTATACTTTATATGTCCTCATGATAAAGGTTGGTAGAACAGACTGACACTAAGGACTCTGCTTTCTTCAGAAGTTTGTCATGTGAGATTAAAACACATCAGCATCTTGACTACTTGTTTCCTATTTGAATTTGCAATTTTTTAGTTTATTTGTCATTGTCATTTATTCCTATAGTTACAGAATTGTCACCTTTTCCTTTTTACTTGTAGAAGTCATCAGTCCCTCAGGAAGATGGACTTGTTCAGGATGAGTTTTTGGAGAGTGTGAGGATGAGCACTTACCTGGTTGCTTTCATCGTGGGGGAGATGAAGAACCTGAGCCAGGACGTAAATGGAACCCTGGTATGTGGATGTGGTCATTGTCGTCAAGCCTGTTTCACAAGAGGTTAGAGGAAGTCTTGCTTTAATGATTCCTGGTAGTTGCTGAATGAAGAAAACAAGCTTTTAGATAACACTCTGACAGTTTATACCAGAAACAATACTTTTTAATGAACTGTTATTTACTGTAAATAATTTAATACATGAGAGCCAGTAATTTTCAAATTTCTTTTCATTTTACTTTTTTTTTTGAGTCAGTCTCACCCTGTTGACCAGGCTGGAGTACAGTGGCACAATCATGGCCACCACAGCCTCAACCTGCTGGGCTGAGGGGATCCTTCTGCCTCAGCCTTCCAAGTAGCTGGAACTACAGGCACATGCCACCATGCCCGGCTAATTTTTTGATTTATTGTGGAGGTGAGGTCTTGTCAAGTTGCCCAAGCTGGTCTCAAACCCCTGGGCTCATGCAGTTCTTTCACCTGTTCCTCCCAAAGTGCTAGGATTACAGGCACGAGTCACTGCACCTGGCCTTTTTAAAATTTTACTTTTATAAGAGAACTTAATAAGATAATATATGTATACTAAAGCTTTTATAACTGTGTTATGCAATATAGTGGTCATTAACCTTATGTGACTATTTATATTTAAATTAATTAAAATTAAATAAAATTTAAAATTCAATTCCTCAGTCTCACTAGCCACATTTGAAGTGTTCAATAGTATTATTCACTGGCTAGTTGCTACCACACTGGATAGCTCTAGGTTGTAAAAATTAGATCAATCCTCCTTTTTTTAAAAACAAATCTGATTACATTTTTTCATCTTAGGGTGATAAGTAAGATTGTTTTACTTAAGGGTCTAGCTTATCTGTATTTTACCCAAATTGATCATTTGTTCTATTAGACTCTGTTTTTCTTTGTCTTTAGTAACCATCTATAAGTGATTGTTTGACTGGACTTCATACTTTAATTTCACAGAGAGACCTAATAAAGCTAATATTTTCAAATACTGATAATATAAACAAGAGAAAGGCTCTTTTTTTTTTGAGTTGGAGTCTCACTCTGTCGCCCAGACTGGTGTGCAGTGGCCGCTCCCGGCCACCGCAGCCTTGACCTGCTGGGCTGAATCCATCCTTCCCCCTCGGCCTTCCAAGTAGCCGGAATTACAGGCGTGCGCTACCACGCCCGGCTGATTTTTTGATTTATTGTAGAGGTGAGGTCTCACCTGCCCAGGCTGGTCTCAAACCCGCGGGCTCAGGCAATCCACTCACCTCAGCCTCCCAAAGGCGTGGGATTACAGGCTGAGCCACCGAGCCC